>NC_047660.1:65689220-65989220 GCF_011762505.2 Arvicanthis niloticus | reverse complement strand
CAGAAACAGTGGCATTTAGATAATGTCTAGCTGTCCTATGGAAGGACAGGTTCTCAGAGGGCTACAGACTTTCATATCTCAAGATTTCTAATAAAGGAATATAGGGTCGTGGCATGATTCTCTCTGTATGCTTGTCCTGAGAAGCAGAAGGCACTTTTTCCAGCCAGCTTCTCTTACACCAAAGTGTGTACTTCTACCTCATGGAACATTGACAGACATGGGCATGAGTGCTCTTAGGGCCTCAGAACTACCTCTTTGGTTGTGAACTAAAGGATGACTAAGATTATTACTTTAAAGTGGATAGGAATGAAAGTGAACACCAGTTATCGTTAAGAATGGTCAGTTTATGGCCGGGGTAAAAGACAAATTACACATTGTAGAGGCAGAAACAATGAACTATAGAGGCAGTCCAATTAAAGTCACACAGGTATTTGTAAAAACATAGATGAGAATGATGGAGAAGATCATGATGATTTTGATGATGAGAGAATTGAATAAGAAGTCCCTGTGAAGAAATTTGTATGAAATACCCTGTGAAAAATGCATAAAAATCAAACCAGAATGGAAAAGTCTTAAGACCATCAACAGCAAAATTAAAGGTCCAAGTGTCCTTCAAAAAACTCTAAAAAATATCAAAAGAGTTTAGTTCTGTAGAAGATATTAAGGCAAAAATACAAGCAAGTACAGAAAAAGCACATTCAACATTCCTGGGCACTATTGGCAAATTAAGCCCAAGGATGGGGAAAGGGAAAACGAGAAACAAGTATAATCATCAAAGGTCTAGACTGAAGTCTTGTATTTTAATCTCAACCCTCTTCCTGACTGGCCATCCATTCTTCCCTTGCACGATGGAAGCAATCTCTTGTTTTCCTAAAGCATTTTTCTTTCACTCTTGTGATGCACAAAATTTAAGTGCTTTCTACTACCGTGCATATACCTTCCTTATTTGATCATGTTTTAATACCTTTGCATCCTTAGCTGCTCAATAAATATTTGAATGGATTAAAGAAAGAGAAAAAATATGGGTAGAAAAGAAAGGAGAAAGCTGGAGCAGGCAAAGTGATCTTCAAATTTTCGACATCCTTCCTCTTCTCTAAATCTAACCCCAGTTTCATCCCCAGGCTTGTAGTAGACTGCCTGATTGGCCTATCCTTATTTGCCCTCGTTCTTAGAAAGCTACACAGACCCTGATGTCACATTCTTATTTCTGTTCTACTGTGGATCCCCTCACCCCATTCTTCTAGCCCATTTCTATGCCTAAATGTCAACATCTAGTACTAAGAAACACATTATTTCTGGAACTCTAGTAGCTACAGTGGGCAGCATGTCAGAAGCATTCCCTATCAGGCAACCAACAGCCACCACACTCTTTTAAGGACCAGAGATGGCAGCAGAAACCAAGGAACAGAATAAGACACACATCCAACAAAGACGAGACTGGATATCACCACTGAGAATTATAGTGATCCAAAACCCGAACACCTAGATTTCAGCATAAAAACAATCAACAAAAGCCAGGATAATATGTCTCCATAAAAGCCCAGAAACTTAATTACAGTAGGCTCTGAGAAATGCAGTATAATTGAAGTCAAGACAAGGACTTCAGAAACTCCTTTATAAATATATAGAGGTCTTGCAAGAGAAAATGAATAAATTCCTTAAAGAAATCTATGAAAACACAAGCAAATAATAGGATGAAATAAAGAAAAAACAGTTCAGAACTTTCAAGTGGAAGTAGAATTAATAAAGAAAACAAATCTTTCTTTCTGAGAAAACTTGAAACAAAACAATTAGAAACCTAAACAGGAATCTCAGAGACAAATCTTGCCAAGAAAGTATAAGAGATGGAAGAAAGAATCTCAGCCACTGAAGACATGACAGAAGACATGGATATGTTGATCCAAGAAAATGTTAAATTTTAAAATGTCTGGGCACAAAACATCCAGGAAAGCTATGATACTGAAAAGACCAAATATATAAGCAGTAGAAATAGAGGAAGGAGAAGAAACCTAGGTCAAAGGTATAGGAAAAAATTCAACATCACATAACTAAAATCTGTAATTCCAAAAAGAGGTGCCTATCAAAGTAAAAGGAACAAATAGAATACCAAATATAATGGACCAGAAAAACTTCATGTTATATAATAATCAGAATAGTTAATATACAGAACAAGGAAAGAATATTAAGAGGCACAAGAGAAAGAGACATATAAAAGGAAATAACATATAAAGGCAGGCATGTTAGAATAACACTTGAGTTCTTAGTGAAGTCTCTATAAAAAAGAAGGCCATGGACCAATGCTCTAAAAATTCTAAGAGACCACAGATGCCACCCAGAGTACTACATTCAGCAAAAGTTTCAATCTCTATAGATGGAGAAAGACATTCAATGAAAAAACAAATTAAACACAATCTATTCACAAATCCAGCTCCACAGAAGTTGCTAGAAGGAAAACTTTAATTTGAAGAGGATGACCTCACCCAGTAAAACACAGGAATAAATAATATCGGAGTTGGAAATCAAAAGAAAGGGGAAAGAATTCACAACCAAAACAAAAACTGGGAACAACAAACACTTCTCATTTATAACTCTCAATATCAAATGGTTTCAATTCCCCAATAAAAAGACTCATTAATCAAATGGGCTAAAATCAGGACCATTCTTCTGCTGTAAGATGCTGTAGCTATTTTAATATCTGACTAAATAGACATTAAACTAAAACTACTCAGAAGAGATATGGAAGGATAATATATACTCATCTAAGGAAAAATCCACCAAGACGACGTTGCAATTCTTAGCATCTATGCACCACAAAGAAGGGCACTCAAGTTCATAAAAGAACCACACTACAGCTGAAATCATGTGTTGACCCTCACACACTGATAATTCGAGGCTTCAGTACTGCACTTTCACCAATAGACAGATCATCAGGACAAAATCTCTAGAGACAAATTTTGGAGTTAGCTGACATCATAAACCAAATGTATCTAACAGAGAACTAGGAAACATTTCACTCAAACAGAGAAGAATATGTCTTCTTAGAACCTCAAGGAACTTTCTTCAGAATTGACTACATACTCAGACACAATGCAAGTCTCAACATATATAAGAAAATTGGAATAACAACCTTTATCCTTTTTCACTAACAACAGAAACAATAGAAAGCCTGCAAATTCATGGGGAACTGAAGAACACATTACTACATGAAAAATCGGTCAATACATTCATTAGGAAAGAAATAAAAAAACCTTCTGCAATTGAAGGAAAAACTCAGCACACCCAGACTGATTGGACACAAGGAAGGTTCATGAAGAGCATGTTCATAGCACTAAGCACCTACATAGGAAAAGAAAAACTGGAGAGATCTCATACTAGCATCTTAACACATTTAAAAGTTGAACAAACAAACAAACAAACAAACAAAAAAAGAACACCAATAGATGTAGATGTCAAGAAGTGCCCCAACTGGAGTTTTGTTAAATAGTTTATAGCTCTTGTGGGGGTGGGGTTGTCAGCACAACTTAGTTTAAGATTCTCTCTCTCTCTCTCTCTCTCTCTCTCTCTCTCTCTCTCTCTCTCTCTTTCTCTCTGTAATTTTAGGTAAACATGAAAAAATACAGTTACTTGAGACTTTATTAAACACAATTTATTTTGTTTCTCCTCCCTCTGCTTCTGTATTCACGTCCCTTTCCTTCCCCAGTTAAATCTCCCTCCTCCTCTTTTCCATCTCCTCCTTCATATCCTTTATTTCCTGCTATTCCCCTCTCTGGAGCTCCTTTCACTTGGTCCCTTTTTACTTTGCTGGTGTGTGTAGTTACTTCGGTTTGTAACTCACATTCGAGCTAGGAACAACAGATAAGAGAGAACATGAGACATTTGTCTTTCTGGGTCTTGAAAGCTGTGTATTGACTTCAGTCATTTTGTTGTATTTTCACTGTTTGCATTCTTAGTCATTCTTTGTGCTTCAGCAATTATCACTTCATTTGTTTTCTGTCTATTGTTTCTTGGCCACATTTATATACTTCTTGAGCCTTTAGTATTCCTTATAGTATTCTCTGTATGAATGGTCTCACGGACATGCGTTCCTTTATGTTGTTTGTAGCATGGATATTTTATCTTTGTTTTTCAACTGTGGCTGGCAGATAGTTTGCTTGGTACTGTCATCTAGGTTGACTTGTATAGTCTTTTAGACTTGGCATACACTGCTCCAGTCTCTGATAGCTTTTAAAGTTTCCATTTAGAAATCATATGCTCTTATGATGGGTTTTCCTTTATGTATAACATGTGGTTTTCCTTTTGAAGCTTTTAATATTTTTACTTAGTGCCGTATGTTTAATGTTTTAACTATGATATTTTGTGGGGAATTTCTTTTGTTGTCACATTTGTTTGATGTTTGTGTGCATTGTCAAAGGAAGTCTCAGGAAAGCCCAGCATAGACTTCATACTCTGGTTCCCGCTCATGAAGAGCTTTTTGACAAAGCATAGCAAGTTTAAAAAGAAAAAAAAAAAATGTATGGTTCAAATAATAACAGGGCAACAGGAATTGAAATGGAGCTGAATCCTGTGTTTAAGGAGACAAACAGATTAAGGTAATGGTGACTTTGGGGCAAGATCCCAGCCAGCTAACCTTAGGTCTAAGCATGGTGTTAACATACCTTGATTCCCAGAAGACAGAGGCAAGCAGATCTCTGAGGTCAAGAACAGCCTGGTATAGAGCAAGCTCTAAGTAGATAGAAACTTAAGTCCAGGCCTGGTAGTACATGCCTTTGATCCCAGCATTCAGAAGACAGAGCCATGCAGATCTCTGAATTCAAGGTCAATTTACAGAGTAAGCTTCAGGACAGTCAAGCTTAGGTAGTGAAAGAGTTGGAAAACAGAAAGCTGGTGACAATATAAGGATAAAGGGTACCATGTTCCAACTCCTGTGAGCAGCAGAATTCAGCAGCTTTGGCCATGTGGCTCTGGCTTTAGAGTCAAGAATAGAAGGGACTACTGGAACAATTGATGCTGGTTAGCTAGAGCTAAGAAATTAGCAGTGATTAAGAAGAGGCCAGCATAACTGAGATGATATTTAGGAAGTGTTTTCTGAGAGCACAAAAAAGCTGTGTTCCAGAGAGACAAGGTTGTACCTTGTGCTGTAGCTGGATTAGATAATGTGTAAGAATTACCCATGTGGTATTGGTTTTGAAGGCATGGTGGTTCATGGAGAGCAGCTGAGGCTTGGCACTGTGAGAGGCCATGGAAGGCCATTGGTGAAGGTGTAGCTTCAGTTGTAGTTGATGGGCCAGGACTGAAAGACTCATAAAAAGAAGTTGAGGCTTGGCACCATGAGGAGAGTCTATGAGAAGCTATCGATGAAGCTTAGTTGCATCAGAAAACCCCAGTGTATTGGAGATGCCAGTACTATGGGATGATCACCACGATCAGCAGTAGCAGTGTAATGGAGTCAACCAGAGCCTAGATTACAGAGCTGCAGATGTGACACAAGTCCTTTACATTGAAATAAGAAACTGTAGGGTTGAAGTTGCATTAGATACCCCAAGATGTTAGAGATGCCAGAGCTGTGGGATACCTGCCAATGAAAGCTGCTAACAGAGAGTGGAACCAGCCCAAGAGAATGAAGAATTTGATGCTGAATGCCAGATCTTCCAACAGCAGTCAACATGGATGGAAGGAGTCCGAGATCTGAAGAGCACTTTGTCATTGGACACGGAGTTTGCTCAGCTGGTTTTCTGTCTTGCTTTGGCCCAATATTTTTGATTGTGTATGGGATTACAGTTAAGAGATAGCATGAATCTCAGAAGAGACTGGACTTTGGACTTTTAACATTGTTAAGACTGCTATAGACTATGGGGACTTTAAAAGTTGGATTAAATGTATTTTGCATGATGCTGTAGCTAGGTATGGCTCCCATGGACTCATGTGTTTGAACAAGCCTATTCAAGTGGGGCTAGGGAGTGGAATGTGGTGGTTTGAATATGCTTGGCCCAGGGAATGACACTATTAGAAGTTGCGGCCTTGTTGGAGTATGTATGGCCCTGTTAGAGGAAGTGTGTCATTGTGGGCATGGGCTTTAAGAATCTCATCCTAGCTGCCTGGAAGTTAAGTCCTCCTAGTAATCTTCAGATGAAGATGTAGAACTCTCAGGTCCTCCTGCACCATGCTTGCCTGGATGCTGTCATGCTTCCACCTTGATGATAATGGACTGAACCTCTGAGCCTATAAGCCAGCCCTAATTAAATGTTGTCCTTATAAGAGCTGCCTTGGTCATGCTGTCTGTTCATAGCAGTAAAACCCTAAGACAATCTGACTCTGTGGTTTACTTTATGACTCCCACACTTTTACATATTGATTCTCTCTTAGTATCCACAACTTGATTCTTCGTTTCAGGTTCACAGTGATGCAAAAAAGTGCTGTGTATCTCTAACTAGCCATTCTCTTGCTCTTTTGAGAAAACAGTTTATCTAGTTGTATATATTTTATGGCATGTCTCTTCTTGGGAAGTATTTGACTCTCTCTCCCTTCAACCCCATGGCTGTTTGCCCACAGGAGTGGGGGCCACAGGACTGGACAGGACAGGACAGGGTTTGCACAGTGTGAGTACTGAAGCATTGACTTCTGGGTCTGCCTCAGAGAGACAGCTCAAGTTTATTCCAGGTGAACAAGGGCTATATAGATCTTGGGGATAATGATTTCCAGGATGGATATACATTACTGGCGAGGGCAGGAATACTTCATTTTATAATTTGATAAATCTGCTGGGCAGGTTCTTATTGGGAGAGAGGAAGTTGAAACTCTGATCTGGCCATAGGTTTATAATACGACTTTCCTCCAAAATTTTTGGGAAGGGCTGATTGATCATAACACAGTACCTAATTATCACAAGACAGGAAGGGTTGAGTGCTAAACTCTGTAGCGTTTGCCAGAAGCTTTGTGCAGGGTCATCCTCTAGATAAGGTATCATTAGAAACACTCCCCAGATAAGATCAAGCAGAGAAGATGAAACCTGCTGAGAAAGGGAGTCCTCCATTTTCTGAGGGCTCAGAGAGAGAGCTTATCCAGACATGGTGGACTGTGACCTTAATGCAGGGTCTTCCAACAGAGGTGTGTATTTTACAAAGACTCGTCTTTAAGTTGTTTCCTGCTCCTTTTTGAACATTTCCCAAGGCCATGGTACTTGTTCTGATTCTTCTTCCTCCTCCTATTGATTTTTTTTTAAACAAGGCCTCCCTGCATGATTAAGGAATGCCTAAAACTCACATCCTCTTGCTTCAGGCTCCCAAGCCTGAATCCCTTCTGGGATTTTAAGCATGTGCCACTACGATTATCCTCTTGTTCAGGTTTGATACTTACTGAGACATGAATATTGTTATTACTGTTATGGTTAATGTACTCTTGAAGAAAATAGTTTGAGTATGAGCATCTTTTCTTCATTCTGTTCCCTTTGTACTTGTTGATGTTAAAGGACAGATCTGATCAAACCATGTTTTGTGGATGCTGATTACATGGCTCTTGAGTAGGATTTAGTCGCCAGCTCCTGCAAGATCTCAGAGCCCAACATGGGCCAGTTTTGGAGGCACAGAGTTCCTTTTGCTCACAGATATGAACAGCAGATGCATTATGCTTCATTGTATTCACAGGATAAGTTAATTATCACCAGTGAAGTTTTTGCCAAATTGTCCTTAAATGTGCCTAAAAATAAACTACTCAATAGCAGGCCACTGAAGTGTGAACCAACACCTGCTCCTTAGCTGTGTTGATCCAAACTGCTTTTTTACCTGCACTCTACAGGCTATGTGTAGCTGCCAGTGGCCACAATCAACTGGGTTCACCTGAAAGGGGGGCTGGGAATGAAAGGGGATGGAGGGAGAGAAGAGATGAAGCCAAGACAAAGTTCTCTGATCAAGGTGCAAAGCTTTAATGTTCAGCTCTCAATTTAAAGGGGAAGGCCCAACCCCAAACCCCTCCTGGTTTCAGAGGGAGATGGGTGGGATAATCCATAATCCGTTCTTGGTCTTGGCTGGAGATATCTCAAGGCAAGCCCAGAGGCAGTTCCGCTTCTGTGTACTGTGCAGCTAAGGTGGGTAACTCCACCTAGATCCTATCACTTGGTCTGTTGTGGTAAGCAAGGTCTCTCAGGCCTACTCAAGGCTGGGGGAGGGGCACAGCTCTGGAGTCTCACAGACTCCCACAGGACAATTATTTCTTCATTTGTTTCTATGTGGACCTATATCAGCTCTGGCATAGATACTCGACTGGTACATATGGTTTGATGACTATGTTAGAAATGGAGAGGGAGATAAAGTGAAAGGGTTAGGGAAGAGGAGAGAGAAGGAAGAAAGGGGAGAAATGGAGATGAGCGGCAGAGTCAGAAAGAGGGAGGGAGGAAGAAATGAGATCTAGAATTTTCAAAGATCAATTCCTGCTCAACAGGATTTTATTTAAAAAGAGGGAATAAAAAATTAGAGAAATGAACAAGTTCCCTGGGTTTTATGTAGAGTTTAGGTGTTCAACACAGCTCCAACTCTCCTGCACCAACTTAAGTGAAGTTTGCTTGCACACAAGTATATTCTTGGCTCCAAATGGAAAGAAAAATTCCAGGTCTTTCTAGGCTCTGGTCCAGATTAACAGTCTGTCCAGTCATCTGTAAGCCTTGAAGATGGATTTGAATGGAAGTGACAAGGGTTCGAGTTATGCTGTAGATAAGAACCTCACTTAGATTTCCATGGCTGACGTTTCATAGTGATTTTTTTTAGTACACATTACTGACTGTGTGTAATACTTACTACTGAGAAGTGAGACAACATCTGCTGAGTGTGTACACACAGGCTCACCTTACTGCCAACCCTGCCTTGGAGAAAATATCTCTTCAATACTCCAGCTGATCTGTCAAGTACTTTACTTTTGAATAGGTACATCAGAAGAGTTTACTGTTTGACGCTCTTTGTCAACTATCATGAGCCCACAAGGTGGCAGTGTTTTATAGGTGTCCTGATCAAAATTCTCAAATGGGAGAGAAGGTGGGAAGAGGGATGGGTGGGCAGGATGAAGAGAGTGGGGTAGAGAGAGGGTTGGAGGAAAGGCTTGGTGCTGTGGAAAGTGAAGTCACTTTTCTGGTTACTAGCAAAGCTGCCTTTCATGTTTCCTATAGAAGATGTGGAAACTTTGAATATGACTCTATGAGTTTAAGGTTGAGAATCTGAATCTTCAGTGAAAAGAGAAGAGAGAATGAAATCCTTGAGTGTTTCACTAGTGGTCCTGTGGATTCAGCTACACTGTAAGTTTGGGAAATTCTTCCAGGTGTAATATGTAAAGTTGTCTGCTCCAGGCTAATGGTAGAAACACACACAGTTTTAATCTCTAGTTAGGGGTAGGAGGCCCATCACAAAGCCATTCTGGAGTGTTATGCATCCATATGCATCCTTTCTTGATTGTCTGACCTTTGTTTTTCTCCACAGGGGTGAGCAGCCAGCAGACAGTGCAGCAGAGCCCAGAATCCCTCAGTGTCTCAGAGGGAGCCATGGCCTCTCTCAACTGCACTTCCAGTGATCGTAATTCTTGGTATTTCTGGTGGTACAGACAGCATTCTGGGGAAGGCCCCAAAGCACTGATGTCCATCTTCTCCAATGGTGATGAGACAGAAGGCAGATTCACAGCTCACCTCAATAAAGCCAGCCTGCATGTTTCCCTGCACATCAGAGACTCCCAGCCTGGTGACTCTGCTCTCTACTTCTGTGCAGTGAGCACACAGTGCTCCCCAGGCACCTGCAGCCTGCACACCTACTGTGCCCCAAAAGGCCTGAGATAGAGCACACACTACACTATGGAGACATTCTGTTTCTATTCTGTATGTAATGGGAATTAAGAGTAAGCGTAGAGAGGGCTTCATTGATTCGCAAAGCATTTTAACATTTTGAAATTAAGTAATCCTGAAGGGAAAGGTACACTTTGGTTTGGTTGAAATGTTTTTCACTTTTCTCTTCTCACAGGCTGGTGGTTATACAACAGTGTACACACTCTTAATGTGCATATGCTGGTGAGTTAAGAGACAATACTGGGCTGCGTGACTCACCAGATGCCAGTCTATAAAGACCACCTTCACCTTTACAGCACTGTGCCTTCTTTGACTTTTAAAGCTTTCAATTAAAATAATGTCTTCAATTTTTTAAAAAAACTAATTTACAATGTGGCAGGTTTCTCTATGGCAGTTTCATACATATTTACTTTTGGTTGAGTCTCTAAGCAAATCCCCTCTGTCCTCTCCCAGTTCCCTAATCCCACTTAAATCTTCTTGCTCCCAGTGTCTCCTCTTCCATTTCTATATCACATGTTCTATTTTCTTCCCACTCATCTTCTGGTTGATTGCTTAAGACTTTCTCCTTTAGGTCTGAGAATCCTTCAAACCCATTTCTATAGGTTTTTAATATTAGTTTATGATTTTTTGTTTTTTATGTAATTTTTGTCATTTCAAAGAGGACAGAACTGCATATCTGCTGCTCTTCTAGAAAAACATTCCCCATGAACAATTACCCTGCAGCTGTTCTGTCCATGCCATGATGAGCTGTCTCTGAGAGATTTTATCAAATGTCCATTGGGCATCATCTCATCAGCAGACTACATTTCTAGCTTTGATCATATCTTTTCTTTACTCACAAAACAAATCAGAGTTTTCTTTTGTTTCTTTACAATACTGTGAACTACATGTTAGATGCCAGTATTTCTGCAGTTGAGATGAACTGATGATCCTATCTCATGCATTTTGTCATTGTTTTAAGTTGTCCTTTCTTAAAGCTGTGAGTCAGAAGGACATGTTTAAATTACAGTGTTAATCTACTCAAGTTCTGCCCTGATTTCAATAATGTCTCTTGTGTTGCAGGTTTTTTCTTAATTCTTTTTTTAAAATTTATTTTTATTGGATATTATATTTACAATTTATATTTTATCCCCTTATCCCCATTCCCTCCACCACCCAGGGACCTCCTACCTCACCCCCCTCCTCATGCTGCTATGAGAATGTGTCCCCACCTGCCCCCACTCCCACCTCCCCACCCTCAGATTCCCCCCTACTCAGTGTTCATTCTTCATCGGACCAAGAATCTCCTCTCCCACCTATGCCCAACAAGGCCATCCTCCCCTTCATGTACATATGGAGTCATGGGTCCCTCCTTATATGCTTCCAGGCTGGTGGTTTAGACCTTGGGGAGCTCTGGTTGGTTGGTATTGTTACTTTTCTCATGGTGCCACAAACCTTTTCTGCTCCTTCAGTCTTCTCTCTAGCTTCTCCATTGGAGGACCCTTAATCAGATCAGTGGTTAGCTATGAGCGTCAGTCTCTAAATGTGTCAGCCTTTGGTAGACCTCTAAGGAAACGGCTCTATCAGGCTCTTGTCAGCATGCACTTCCTGCCATCCACATCAGTGTCTACCTTTGGTGACTGCACATGGGATGAATACCCAGGTGGAATGGTCACTAGACAGCCTCCCCTTCAGTTTCTGTCCCACACTTTGTCTCCATATTTGCTCCCTTGGGTATTTTGTTACTCCTTCTAAGTAAGACCTAGGCATCCATACTTGTTCTTCCTTCTTCATAAGCTTCATGTGGTCTGTTAGTTGAATCTTTGTTGTTTCAAACTTTTGGGCTAATATCCACTTATCAGTGAGTAAATACCATGTGTGTTCTTTTGTGATTGGGTTACCTCACTCAGGATGATATTTTCTAGTTCCATCCATTTACCTAAGAATTTCCCAAATTCATTATTTTTAATAGCTGAGTAATATTCCATTGTGTAAATGTATCACATTTTTTGTATCCATTCCTCTGTTGAAGGACATCTGGGTTCTTTCCAGCTTCTGGCTATTATAAATAAGGCTGCTATGAACATAGTGGAGCATATGTCCTTGTTATATGTTGGAGCATCTTTCGGGTATATGCCCAGGAGTGGTATAGCTGGGTCCTCAGGTAGTGCTATGTCCAATTTTCTGAGGAACCACCAGACTGATTTCCAGAGTGGTTGTACCAGCTTGCAACTCCACCAACAATGGAGGAGTGTTCCTCTTTCTTCACATCCTCGCCAGCATCTACTATCACCTGAGTTTTTGATCTTAGCTATTCTGACTGGTGTGAGGTGTTATCTCAGTGTTGTTTTGATTTGCATTTCCCTGATGACTAAGGATGTTGAGCATTTCTTAAGGTGCTTCTAGGTTGTTTGCATCCTTTTAACTGAGGTGATATCTATCCTTGATGTTAAGGTGTGTTTCATAGGCCCAGCAGAAGGGTGGATCTCATTTTTAACCATTTGTTAGTATGTGTTTTCAAATTGGGAAATTGAGAATATTTTATATTGAGAGTTATGAACAATTAGTATTTGTTCATTTCCAGTTTTTTGTGGTGGCGGTAGTTTCTTTCCCCATTCCTTTGATTTAATCGTCTGACTTTTTTTTTTTTTTTTTTTTTTTTTTTGCCATGGGAAAAAAATCTACTGGTGAGAGGAAAGCCGACACTACATCATCTGAGGTCACTCACTGCCAAAAGGCTGAAGGGAGGCCCAGGTAGCCTGAGGACTAGCAAGGATACAAAGAATGACTAGCACAGGGGAGTTTCAGTCTCCAGGAGGCGGAGCACTGTGACTGCTCACAATTCAACAACCCACACCACCTCAGAAGGTGAAGTTTTAAATTTGATCACAACTGTTATCAAAAGAAAACCTGTCAATTTTAAACTGTATTTTATGACCTAAAACTTTATAAGTTTAACACTGGAGATTTTTAACAGGTGTATTCATTACTGCTCAGCACTGGATGGCAACACAGGAGAGATGGAGCTATAATAAATTAAGATTCTGGATTTGTAAAAAAAAAAAAAAAGAAAAAGAAAAAAAGAAAGAACTTCCCTCAGATTTCCATGCTGACATTTCATAGGTGGTTTTACAGTCCAGATGACTGCCTGTGTTTGATACCTACTATTACTGAGAAGGAAGACAAAATCTACTGAGTGTGCACACACATGCTCCCCTCTCTCTATTTCAACTTGGAGCAAATATCTCTTTAAAACTCCAACTAAACTCTCAAGAGCTGTATTTCTTAGTAGTTAAGTTAGAATAGTTTGAGTATTTCTTTGGTCACTATCATGAGCCCACAAGATGGCAGTGTTTTCTTTGGGATTGGGGTCTGGGGAGAAGGAGGGTGCAGGAAGAGGAGGAGGGGATAGAGAAAGGGCTGGGGGAAGGCTTCATGCTTCTGAGGTCATGAATAGATTTCTTTTCTAGTTGCCAACTTAGAGTTGAGGATCTTAGTCTTCAGTGAAGAGGAAGGAGGAGAGAATGAAATCTTTGAGTATTTCACTACTCATCCTGTGGCTACAGTTAAACTGTAAGTTTGGGAATTTCTTTAGGATCGAGGTGTGATATTAGCTCCAGGCTAATGGTAGAAATCCAAATGTTCTTAATATCTAGTCAGGTGTGAGAGACCCATGGAAAAATCATTCTAGTGTTAGCATCCATATGCATCTAGTCTACTTTGCCTGATCTTTGTCTTTCTTTACAGGGGTGAGCAGCCAGCAGAAGGTGCAGCAGAGCCCAGAATCCCTCATTGTTCCAGAGGGAGCCATGGCTTCTCTCAACTGCACTTCCAGTGATAGTACTGTTGACTACTTCTGGTGGTACAGACAGCATTCTGGGAAAAGCCCCAAGGCTCTGATGTTCATCATCTCCAATGGTGAAAAGGAAGAAGGCAGATTCACAGCTCACCTCAATAAAGCCAACCTGCATGTTTCCCTGCACATTAGAGACTCCCAGCCTGGTGACTCTGCTCTCTACTTCTGTGCAGTGAGCACACAGTGCTCCCCAGGCACCTGCAGCCTGCACTCAAACCTACTGTGCCCCAAAAGGCCTGAGATAGAGCACACACTACCCAGTGGAGACATTCTGTCTCTATTCTGTATGCAATAAGAATTGAGAACAAGAGTGGAGAGGGCTTGATTGATTGGAAAAGCATTTTAACATTTTGAATATAAGTAATCCTGAGGGAAAGGCAAAAGACTGGTATGGTTGAAATATTTTTCACTTTTCTCACATGCTGATGATTACATATCAGTGTACACACTCTTAACTTGAATTTCTTATTGAGTTGTAAGACAAGCACATGGCCAGGTTACTTAACACATGCCATGCCATAAAGACCATGATCACCTCTGCAGCGCTATCTCTTCTTTGTTTTTTAAACATTTTCAATAAAATATGTTTCCTATTTTTACTAGCTTACAAGTAGAAGGTTTCTGTACGGCAGTTTCATACATGTTTACTTTCTGTTGACCCTTCTCCCTCTGCCATCTCTCACTTCTCTATTCTTACTTAAACCTCGTTGTTGCCAAGGCCCCCCATTCCACTTCCATATCTTCTGTTCTCTTACCTCCTACTCATCTTTCATAATGCTCCTTTTCCCTCCTTTTCTAGTTTCCTGGTATCTACTCACATCCATAGTCACATGAGTACATATAGATGAAAAATAGAAACTAAGATTTGCATGTGTTTGTGCGTCTGAGGCCATAATAACTCATTTACTATGGTATTTCTCAATTATATCCATTTCATGCAAATTCTACAATTTCATTATCCATTTTGCCAAATTATATATAATCATTACCCAAATGAATATATATAATGAATACATAAATATATGTATTGTTATCCAAGCTTTCATTATCTGTTCATTTGTTGATGAACATCTAGGCTGCCTTCATTCCCTAGCAATTTTGAGTAGAGCAGCAATTAACATGGTTGAGTAAGTATCTCTATAGTAGGATACAGAGTCCTTCAGATATACATCCAGGAATTACAAAGCTGGACTTCTTCTTTTAGCTTTATGAGAATCTTTTACACTAATTTCTATAGTTGTTACATTAGTTTCTATTTTTATCAATGATGAACGAAGGCTTCCTATTTTCCAAAATACTCACCAACATTTATTGTTATTTTTAATCTTTTTTTATTCTTTCATACAATATCTCGACTGTAGTGTCCATTTTCTACATTCTTCCTAGTTGTTTCCCTCCAACCTCCTAGATCTCCCCCAGATCTACTCCTTTTTTCTTTCCCTTCAAAAAAAAAAATGCAGGCATGCCAAGGATATCAGCCAAACACAAAATACCAAGTTACAATAAAACCAGATAGAAAACTTCATATCAGAGCTGGGTAAGGCAACCCAGTAGGAGAAAAAGGTTTCCATGATTAGGCAAAAGATTCAGAGCCACCTTTACTTCCTCTGGTAGGTATCTCACAAAACCACCAAGGTAACAATCATAATGTATTTGTGTAGGACCTACAGCAGATCCATCCAAGCTCCATGATTTTTGCTTCAGTCTCTGTGAATCCCTCAGAGCCCTGGTTAGTTGATTCTGTGGACCATTTTTTCTTGGTGTCTCCAACTACTATAATTCACCCCCATGCCCGACATTGAGTTTTTACATTGGCTCCGATATAAGGGACCCAACTAAGATCTCCAACATGAGCTATCTCTCAGACTAATGTTTGCTTGTGGGTCTCTGCATCTTCTCACATCAACTGCTGGAGGAAGCCTCTCTGATGAAGATTGGACTAGGCACTGATCTAAGAGTATAGCAGACTTTCATAAGGAATCACTCTGTTGATTTTTTTCTTCTATTCTAGATCTCTAGGCTATCTGTCCTGCAGATCCTGGTTGTCCAGCCAATGTTGGACATAGGCTCCCTTTTGGGGCCTGAGCCTCAAATTAGATCAGTCATTGGTTAGCCCTTCTAACAAGTTCTGTGCCTCCAGTGCTTCTGCACATCATGCAGGCAGGATAGATTGTAGGTCAAAGGTTTTGTGACTGAGTTGGTGTCCCAGTGCCATCACTGGAAGTTCCCTGGTTTCAGAAGATGGCAAGTTTAGGGTCCACATCCTCCATTACTGGGAGTCCTCACAAGGGTCATGGTAGTAGAATCCTGGGAGTTTCCTATGGACTAGGAAAGTGCACCATCCTTGAAATGCACTCCAATCCAGTTGCCTCTTACAGTATTCTCTCCCTCCATCACAACACCTGATGATTCCTGTTCCCATTTTAGCTCACTCTGAGTCCACCTGATGAATATATTCTATTTCTTCTTCCCAGGGAGATACATGAGTCCCTCTTTGAACCCTCCTTTTTACTTAGTCTCTCTGGGTATGTGAATTGAAGTATGATCATATACCATGTTTGTCTTTCTTGGTCTGGTTTATTTCTCTCAGGATGACTTTTTTCTAGTTCCATCCATTTTATGATGTAGGTTTGGTTTTTTAGACAGCTGAGTTATACTCTACTGTGTAAGTCTACCACATTTTCTTTATCAATATTCAGTTGAGAGGTATGTAAATTTTTTCCAGTTTCTGGATATTATGAATAAAGGTATAAATATAAACATAGGTGAGCAAGTATCATTGTGGTAGGATGGAGTGATATTTTGTTGCGTGTTCAAGAGTGATATAGTTTGTCTTGAGGTAGAAGGATTCCCAAGTTTCTGAGAAAATACTATATTAATTTTCTTGGTGCCTGTACAAGTTTGCACTCACAACAGCAATGGAGAAGTGTTCCCCTTGCTCCACAAGAGCTGCCTGCAAGAGCTGTCACTTATGGTTTTGATCTTAGCTATTCTACAGGTGTAAGGTGGAATCTCAGATTTGTTTTGTTTTGCATTTTTCTACTACCTAAGGATGTTAAACATTTCTTTAAGTGCTTCTTAGCCATTGGGATTCCTCTGTCAAGAACTGTATGTTTAGGTCTGTACCCCATTTTTAAATTGGACTCTTTGGTTTGTCGATGTCTAGTTTCTTATATTCTTTTTTGTTGTTCTTTTTATTGGATTTCTTATTTATTTACATTTCAAATATTATTCCCTTTCCAGGTTTCCCCTCCAGAAACTCCCTATTCCTTTTCCTCATCCTGCTCTATGAGGGTGTTCCCTATCCACCCAGCCACTCCTGCCTCCCTGCCCTGGCATTCCCCTACAATGGGGCATGAAGCCTTCACAGGACCAAGGGCCTCTCCTCCCATTGATGCCAGAATATATATGTTGGATATTAGCCTCTATTGCATGTGGAATTGGTAAAAATCTTTTTCTATATTGTAGGCTGCTGTTTTGTCCTATTGACACTGTCCTTTACCTTACATAAACTGCCATTTAATATTTGTTGATTTAATGTCTCAGCTATTGCTATTGTGGTCAGGAAGTTTTCTCTTGATCCAATGAATATTCCCATTTTCTCTATCAGGTGCAATGTATCTGGTTTTATATTGAGGTCTTTTATCCAGTTGGAGTTGTGTTTTGTGCAGGGAGACAAATATGGATCTATTTCCATTCTTCTCCATGTAGACATTCAATTTGACCAACACCATTTGTTGAAGGTACTTCCTGCTTTCCATTGTGTCTTTTCAGCTTCTTCATCAAAAGCCAGTATTCATATATCTGCAGATTTGTTTCTGGGTTTTCAATTCTATTGATTGATATGTCTGTTGTTATGCAATGCCATGTGGTTTTTATTACTATAGCTCTGTAGTACAGCATGAAATCAGGGATGGTCATACCTTCAGATGTTCTTTTATTGTTCAGGATGCTTTTACCTATCTTGTGTTTTTTTTTTATATTTGTTTTAAACAAAGCAGAGTATTGTTCTTTCATTGCCTGTAAATATTGTGTTGGAATTTGATGGGGATGCCATTGAATCTGTCACATTTGTTTTTGGCAGCATGGCCATTTTTACTATGGTTTTAGTATAGATCCATGAGTATGGAAGATCTTTCCATTTTCTGACATCTTCCACATTTTTTCCTTCAAACACCTGAAGTTTTTATAATATAAGTCTTTCACTTGCCTGGTTAGTTTCCCCAAGATGTGTTATCATTCGTGGTTACTGTGAAGTGTGAGGTTTCCTTCATTTCTTTCTCAGACTGATTTTCATTTGTATATAGGAAGGCTACTAATTTCTTTGAATTAACCTTGTATCTAGCCACTTTGCTGAAGGTGTTTATCAGCTGTAGAATTTCTCTGGTAGATTTTTGGTTCCACTTATATATACTATCATCTCATCTGTGCATAGCCTTTCCAATTTGTATCTCCTTGATCTGCTGTAGTTGTCTTATTTCTCTAGCTAAAACTTCAAGTACTTTATTGAAGAGATATGGAGAGAGTGGACAGCCTTGTCTTCTTCCTGATTTTAGTGAAATTGCTTTGAGTTTCTCTTAATTTAATTTGATGTTTGCTATAGGACTTCAGTAAATTGTCTTTATTATCTTGATGCATGCTCCTTGGATGCCTACTCTCTCCAAGACTTTTATCATAAAGAAGTATTTGCTGTTGTCGAAAGTTTTTTCTATGTGTAATGAGATAATCCTGTGTTTTTTCTTTCAGTTTCTTTATACAATGTCTTACATTGATTGATTTTCATATGTTGAGCCATCCTTGCATCTCTGGGATGAAGCCTGCTTCGTTATGGTGGACGATCTTTTTGATGTGTTCTTGGATTTAGTTTGTGAACCTTTTATTGAGTATTCTAGCATGTATGTTCATAAGAGAAATTTGTCTATAGTCTTCTTTCTTTGTTGAATCTTTGCATGGTTTGGATATCAGTATAACTATGGCCATAAAATAATTTGCCAATGTTCCTTCTGTCTCTATTTTGTGGAATAATTTGTTAAATATTGTTGTTATCTCTTTTTTTTTGAAGGACTGGTAGAATTCTGAGCCAAAACTTTCTAGACCGGAGCTTCATTTTATTTATTGAATTTAAAAAATTGTTTATCTGATCTTGATTTAACTTTTAACTTTGGTAAGTGGTAACAATAAAGAAAACTATTCATTTTGTTTATGTCTTCTTATTTTGTGGAAAGTACAGACTTTCCAAAGTAAATGAAGAAAGTACATGAAGTGTCACTTCATGATTCTGTAGATCTCTTCAATGTCTGTTGTTAAGTCCCCCTTTTAGTTTCTGATTTTGTCAATTTGGATTTTCTCTTCTCATTTTAAGTTAATTTTGACAAGAGTTTGTCTGTCTTGTTGATTTTTTCAAAGAGACAACTCTTTGTTTCATTGTTCAGTTTGTTTCTGTTTCATTGATTTCAGCCCTCTGTTTGACTATTTCCTGCCATGTACTCCTCTAGGGAGAAACTGCTTTGGGTGAATCTTAGGGCCTTGGAACAGTGGCAGGTATTGAGGAGAAACCATTGGTGGCCAGGGTTAGGATACTTGGGAAGGAGAATGAGGCCAGGAATATCTTCAGCAGATGCCATTTCCACAAAGACAGAAAAGCTGAATGAGTAAGGAGGAGGGCTGGAACTGGTAAGAACTGGTGGAAAAGTGAATATAATCAATCTGCCTTGAATGAAATTCTCAAAGAACTAATGAAAGTGGGAAAACATTATCTTTTCTGTTCATAGTTGATTCATTTGAAACCTCACATCTACCTCTAAGCCTGTGTATTGAAATGTGTCTTCAATTTTTCAATCTTAGGAATGAGAATTTCTAAACTGTGCAAGATTGTAATAGCTCTCCAAGATACTCTAGCATATAGGCCTATATATGCTCTCATCTTGTAAAAATTCACTAACAACATGAATCACCACTCACTCTAAGGCTTCACAGAGCTCCCAGAGACCATCTGCATGAATGTGGCCTGCAAAAGGATAGGTCTCAATCCTTCTGGACATTTGAAAGACCTAGGAAAGAAGAACTAGGCTGAGGACCTACAGAGTCGAATCTTATGAATCCATTCAGACGTGTGGGCAGAAATTAGTGAACAGAAGGCTTTCTAATTATTATATTTTTGTTTGATCAGAAATGGACTAGGAAACATAGAAAAGAAACCAGGGCACAACTCTAACCTCAACAGTAACAGCTCTAAGACTTATTATTTTTGAATAATCACCTAGGCCTATGTCAAAACTACATTCTCTGAATATCTTATAAATTAATTAACCTGTTTTTTCTATGAGTGACACATAGCTGGTAACCTAGACTTAGTTTCACATGTCTGTCTCCTCAGAGTTCAGGACAAATCTTTTTGCACACCTGACTCAATCTCAGTGTTCCCCTCTCCCTATCAGAACTCCAACCTCCTCTTTCTTGCCTCAGCTAACAGTCCAGTAGATTTTTATTAACATGTGATGCTTCCTTTCAGTACATAAGAGATTCTATAATTTTGGAAATCAATATGATGTTTTCTCAGAAAACTGGAAATCTGTCTACCTCAAGAGCCTGATATACCATTCCCGGGAATATATCAATAAATGCGTGTTCCTACCACAAAGACAGTTGCTCAAGTATGTTCATAGCAGCTTTATTCATAATAGCCAGAAACAGGAAACAACCTGATGTCTCACAACCAAAGATTTGGTAAAGATGGTTCATTCATTTACACAATGGTGTATTTCTTAGATGTTGAAAAAGAATGACATCATGAAATTTGTAAGCAAATGGATACAACTAGAAAAAAATCATCGTGAATGAGGTAACCAAGACACAGAAAGATAAACATGGTATGTACTCACTTATAAGTTGACATTGGCTATAAAAGATAATCATGATATAATTCATAGACACAGAAAAGCTAAGCAACAAGGGGGGCTCAAGGGAGGGACATTAGATTTTGTGGACATGTAAGAGAACAGGATGGATTAGATAGGGAGAGGGGGAACTGATGCAGGGAGAGGATGCTGAGAGAGATGACTGGAGTTGTGGGGCATTTCAATGGTTAGGTGGAGACCTAGTACAATGGAAACTCCCAAGAATCTGTGGGAGTGACCCTGGTGAGGATTCCTATTAATGGGGGATAGGGAGCCTGAACTGATCATCTTCTATAGCCAGATAAGTCTTCCAGTGTAGAGACTGTGACACCAACCCAGCCACAAAACCTTCAACTTACAGTTTGTTCTGCCTGTAAGGAGTGCTGGGGTAAATATGGCACAGAAGTCAGAGTGGCCAACCAATGTGTGGTCCAACATGACACCCATGTCAGGAGAAGGAGCCCATGCCTGATACTCACCGGAGGGCCAGGACACAGAGGCTGGATAGCCAAGAGACCCAGGACAGAAACAGACCAGGCATGACTCGAGAAAAAAAAGGCAATGAACTCATTTTGCTATACTTATAGAAAGGGGCCTAGGATAATTGCCATCAGAGAGGCTTTATCAGATACAGATAAGAATAGATGCAGAGACCCACAGCCAAACCTAAAGCAGAGTCCTGGGAATCCTACAGAAGAGGAAATGGAGGAAGGATTGTAGGAGCTAAAGGAGTTGAGGACACCACAAGAAAATCGCCCACAGAGTCAATTAACCAGAACTGTTTGGGGCCCACAGAGACTGAAGCAACAATCACAGAGCCTGCATGCATATTCTCAGCAAATATGTTATGGTTGTTAGCTTGGAGTTTTTCTGGGACTCTGAGCTGTGCAAGTAGGGTCTGTCTCTGAGTCTTTTTTCTGACCTTGGGACTCTTTTTCTCCTGCCTGGTTTCCTTGTCCATCCCTATATGAGGCTATGCACCTAGTCTTATTTTAACATTTTATGTCATGTGTGGTTTAATATGCCTGGAAGGCCCACTGTCTTCTGCAGGGAAACCAAGGTGGAGTGGATCTTGGGGGAGTGGGAGAAGAATCTGCAGTCAGGATGTAATATATGCAAGAAGAATAAATAAGAAAATCACAAATCCTTAAAAACAAACAAGAAATAGTCAAACAGTGATTTTGTTGGTAGATTCTCTATGGCTATTGTTGAGAGCATTGTCAACCTACTTTTCAGAACTTAGACACAAGATACAAGTTAGATACAAGTGTGTGTGTTTGTGTGTGTGTATGTATATGTGTGTGTGTATGTGTGTAGGTGAACATGAAATAATACAATTCCTTGAGCCTTTTCAAACAGTCTTTATTTTATGTGTCTCTCTTTACTCTCTTTCCTTCTTTATTGACTTTCCTTTTCCTCCCCAATTAATTTCTCCTCTTCCTCTTTTCCATCTCCTCCTTTACATCCTCCATTTCCTGGTATTTCCCTCTCTGGAGCTCCTTTTACTTTGCTGGTGTGTGTAGTTCAGTTTCTAACTCACATCTGAAGATTTTGAGCTAGGAACTACAGATCAGAGAGAAAATGTGACATTTGTCTTTCTGGGTCTGGGTTATTATTGAAAGGTGTGTATTGAGTTCAGTCATTTTGTTGTATTTTTACAGTTTGCATTCTTAGTTGTTCTTTGTGCTTCAGTAATTACCAGTCCATTTGTTTTCTTCCTATAGTTTCTATGCAACGTTTATATGTTCATTTACTCTGAAGTATTGCTTCTGGTATTCTTTGTATGGCTGGTCTTGTGTCTTTACTGTTCCTATTCTTAGTTGTTCTTTGTGCTTCAGTAATTATCACTCTATTTGCTTTCTGTCTAGAGTTTGTTGGCCTTGTCTTCATCCTGAAGTATTCCTTCTAGTACTATCTGTATGGGTAGTCTCATGAACATAGGTTCTTTTAGCCTGTTTGTATCATGTATGGCTTTTTCCCCTTCAACTATGGCAGATAGTCTATGCAGGGTACTGTAGTTTAGGTTGGTATGTGTAGTCTTGTAGAACTTGGCATCCATTGCTCTACTCTCTGATAGCTTTTAATGTTTCCATCGAGAAATCATGTGTTGTTCTGATGTGCTTTGCTTCATATAAAACTATTTTTCTTGCAGCCTTCAAAACTCTTCCTTTGTTCTGTATGTTTAGTGTTTTAACTATGATATTCTGTGTGTTTCTTTTATTTTCTTGTTTATGTGTTGTTTTTTTGTATCTATGTGGGTGTGTTTTTCTTAGGATAAGGAATTTTCTTTTATGATCTTTTTGAAGAGCATTCTATGTCATTGACCTGAGATTCATCTCCATTGATGCCCATAATTTGAAGAGATAGGTTTTTTTTTTTTTTTTTTTTTTTTACTGTATTATTTGTTGTAGAAATTATTTAATCTCAATCAGGGACTTCTACCCCTCCTTAGATCATTTAGTTCCCAGATAAAAAATACACAAGTGTTAATGATTATAATAAACCTTATACAACACTAGAGCTGGGCAGATATTTATCATGTAAGCTATTATGTCTATTTCCTGCCAGTAACCCACAATATAATTTGCCTTGTTCTGTCTGGGCTGCTCTTATCTCCAGTTGTCCAGCCCTCATGGCCATATCAAGATTCTTATCCCATGGTGTCTTCTTCTCTCTCTACTTTCTTTTTCCTCCTGTATTTTTCCACTGACCCCAAGCCCAGGAATCCCAAACTCTGCCTATGTCTCTTCTGCAGAGCTATTGGCTGTCAGAATCTTGATTTAACTAATAGTTTAAATTAAGGAACAAGGTCATATTGCATGTGAGGAATTTCTGGGAGCAACCAGGATTTGGGGTCCAGTATTTAGCAGTACAATACATACAATACATAACAAAAGACCAAACTGTAACATTAATTATTGTTATTTTATGTGTATATGTTTTACCTACATGTGTCTGTGCATTATACATGTGTCTGGTATCTGATGAGTTCAGAAGAGGATTTCAGAACCCTAAAAGTAGTGGTAGAGCTGGTTGTGAGCCATCATATGGAGCTAGGGGTTGAACCTCGATCCTCTGGCAGGGCAGTAGGTGTGCTTAACTCTCATGCCATATCAGATGTGGACTTTTTATGTTGCTCTACTGTTCTTGAATGTTCCTTTCTTGAGTTTGAAATTTTTCTCATATTCTTTTTAATCTCTGAGCTCTGATACTTTATCTTTTATAGAGTCCTTCTATTTATAATGTTTGTTCATGAGTTTTCTCATTGTTTTCTTAAGCTTTTTAATCCCACCTTCCCTTCAGCTTGATTTCTGCTCAATATTTCTTTATGTGAATTAAATTTAAGTTTCAAATCCTGGATTATCATCATCATTTCCTTTAGCCTTATATTTTACTTTCTTGAGCATTTATTTCATTTAAGATAATTTTCTTTAAGTTTGTTGAGATGTTTGTGTCATTTTTAAACTCTTTGGATTTTTTAAACAAAACTTAAGATTGTTCTTCTAAGTTCTATATTCTGAAGTTGATCTAAATAATTCTGGATTTGAGGTATGGGAAACATACTGTCCTCATCTTTCATAGTGTTTGTGGTTTTTTTTTTTTTTTTTTTTGTGATTAGAACTGGGCATGGGAGACTTCATTAATTGGTTGTGAGTCTTGTGAGATGATATGGTAGCTGAGCTGGTTGGTACACAGGAATTGCCACAAGGATGAAGCTCAGAGGTTGGTTAAGATACAAGTAGGACTCAACATTTTAGACTGGGTTCCTGGTTTTGGACATGACATAGGTTTGGGGTTTGGGAAGGGTGCTGGAAGGTCAGGCATACTTGGCAGTCTGTGCTGGTATATACGGACTGGGGTGAGCCCTGAGGTTGGACATTAACAGTAAGACATTTCTTAAGAAGATTCAAAACCATGTCCCTCTTGAAGGAGCTAGTAGTGGAGAGGCCCTGTTCTCCAGTTTCTGCTTGCTCTGAGGATCTCAGCTCTCTCATCTTAAATTAGGTCTTTGCAGGGTGTCAGACTCTACACCTCTGAATCTTATCCAGATGTATTTTCTCTGTTGCTTAAAGCCCAACCAAAGGAGGGGGGGGGGTCTCCTCTCCCTTCTCAGGTTTTCATCATCAATGTTAGGATCCTTAGTTTCTCTGAGCAGTTTAAAGTTTAGTGTTTTGAGATTCCATGTGGCTCTGTTGTTTACTTATGACTCCTACACTTTTGCATAACATTTTTCTCACCTGGTAGCCACACATTTGATGCTTTGTGTCAGGTTCACAGTGGTGCAGGAAAGTGCTGGGTGTCTCAAATGTGCCATCCTCTTGCTCTTCCAGGAGACTTGTTTATCTCTAGTTGTATACATTTTATTGGGAATCTCCTACAGAAAGTTGTGCATCTTACAAAGACTGTGCTTCAACTTTACTTTCATGCTTCTTTTGGACATTTTCCAAGGCCATGGTGCTTGCTGTTTTCATTCTTCTCACACTTCCTATTGATTTTGAGAAATTCTTTTATGTCACAGGCAGGACTTAAATTCACATTCTCTTGCTTCAGCCTCCCAAATAAGAATCCCTCCTGGGAGTATAAGCATGTGTCACTATGCTTATCTCTGTCTTCAGGTTTCATATTTACTGAGAAATGGGTGCTGTTATTATAGTCATGGATAATGTTCTGTTGCAGAAAACAACTTGAGTATGAGCATCTTTCTCTCAGTCTGTTCTCTTTGCACTTGTTGATGGTAAAGAAAATGTCTGAACAAACCATGTTTTCCTCAAGGATGCTTAACTTTTGAGTAGGAAAGGGTCTTTTGTCTCTAGCTTCAGCAAGGTCTCAAAGCCCATCATGAGATAGTATAGGGGGCATAGATGTCTTTGTGCTCACAGATATCATTAGGGGAACCTGTAATGTGAAATACGCATAGTTGTTCTTCAAAGGATGGATTGCATAATGTGTTATTAGTCCATAAGTCTAGGAGCACATGTAGTTAGAAGCCTGGCTACCTTTGCATTGTCTGTGTGGCCAGAACCACTGCCATCCATTCCCCACCCCATCCACACCATAATCCTAAGCTTGTTTGTTTTCTTTTTTTTTTTTAAAGTTTTTTTTTTTTAATTTCATGTATATGTGTACACTCTTGCTGTCTTCAGGCGCACTAGAAAAGAGCATTGGATGCTCATCACAGATGGTTGTGAGCCACCATTTGGTTGCTGAGAATTGAACTCAGGACCTCTGTAAGAGCAATCAGTCCTCTTAACCTCTAAGCCATCTCTCTAGCCCCCCCTCAAAGATTGTTTTTATTGAACCCATCTTTATGGAGAGTCCCTCATGTACTTAATTTACCAAGAATTTCAGTTTTGTCTTGTCCAACCTTTGTTTAGTTTATTTTATTTCTCAGGGAGATTAAAGTATGCTTCATCGTGTATACAAGGATTGAGTTAATTATCACCAGAAAAGATTTCATCAAATTGGGTTGCACTTATATATGCCTTAAAACAACTCACTCAATTTCAAACTACCAAAGTATGAACCAGCCTTGCTACTTAGTTGTGTTGATCCAAACTCTCTTCTTGTCTCCACAGATATTTACTTTTCTGGATGTGGAGATCTCACAGAGTCCTGCAGTATATCTTTTTCCTGACTTGTTTCTACATGGACCTACTTCAGCTCTGGCATAGATATTCCCCTGGTACATATGGTTTGCTGATTATGTCAGAAATGGAGAGTGGGATAAAGTGAAAGGGTTAGGAAAGAAGAAAGAGAAGGAAGAAATGGGAGAGATGGGAGTGGTCAGATGGAGGGAGGGTGAGAGACACCAGATCTAGAACTTTCACAGATCAATTCCACTCAGCAGGACTTAATCAAGATTAGACAATAAATAATTAGAGAAAGGAAAAAGTTCCCTAGGTTTTATTTAGAATTTAGGTGTTACACTCAGCTCCATCTCCTGTACCAACTCAAGTGAAGTTCTATTTACATACAAGCTTGGTCCTGGCTCCAAATGCAATAAAGAATTCCAGGCCTTTCTAGCTCTGACCTAAATAAACAGCATGTGCAAACCATCTTTAAAGCTTGAAGATGTGTCACTGTGTCCCACAGTATATGCACAATGAGATTTTGTTTCATTTTGTGTTGGCTTTTTATTTTGCTTCTGTGGGGGAAGGGAGATTCCAAGAGAGGAAGCTGGATACAAAGCGTCTGGGAGACAAATGGTATCAGGGCACATGATGTGAAACTCACAAAGAATGAATAAAAAACTGAGAAGCAAAAACTAAACTTGAAGATGGATTTGAATGGGGAATGTATGTAGTGACAAGGGTTAAAATTACGCTGTACCAAAAAAATCTCACACAGATTTTCATTGCAGACTTTTCATAGAGGATTTTTTTAGTGCAGGTGACTGCTTATGTGTGGAACCTATTATTACAGAGAAAGACGACAACGTCTGCTAAGTGTGAACACATAAGCTCACCTTTCTTTCCATCCTGACTTGGAGCAAATGTCTCTTCAAAACTCCAACTAAACTCTCAAGTGCTTTACTTTTTACTAGTTAAGTTAGAATACTTGGCAATTTGAATCTTTTCTTGGTCACTTTCGTGAGTCCACAAGATGGCAGTGTTTTCTTTGGGATTCTGAAGGAAGATCTCAAGAGGAAGAGAAGTGGGGCATGGGGTGGTGTTGGGGGTGGGGGAGGAGGGAGAGGAGAAGAATGGTACAGGAAGAGGAGGAGTGGGTAGAGAAAGGTCTGGATGAAAGGCTTGGTGCTGCTGAGATCATGAAGAGTCTCTTTTCTAGGTGTCAACTTAGAGTTGAGGATCTTAGTCCTCAGTGAAGAGAAAGGAAGACCGAATGAAATCCTTGAGTGTTTCACTAGTGGTCCTGTGGCTTCAGCTAAAGTGTAAGTTTTCAAATTCTTTTGGGATCCAGGTGTGATATGTAAAGTTATTGCCTGCTCCAAGCTAATGGTAGAAATACAGATGTTTTAAATCTCTAGTTAGGAAGTGGGAAGCCCATGGAATAGTCATTCTAGCATGTTAGCATCCATATGTATCTAGTCTTGATTGCCTGGTCTTTGTCTTTCTGTACAGGGGTGGACAGCCAGCAGAAGGTGCAGCAAAGCCCAGAATCTGTGATTGTCCCAGAGGGAGCCATGACCTCTCTCAACTGCACTTTCAGCAGCAGTTCCTCTTACTCCTTCTGGTGGTACCAACTGCATCCTGGGAAGGCCCTCAAGGTGCTGATGTCCATAGTCTCTGATGGTGAAAAGAAAGAAGGCAGATTCACAATTCACCTCAATAAAGCCAGCCTGCATGTTTCCCTGCACATCAGAGACTCCCAGACTGATGACTCTGCTCTCTACTTCTGTGCAGTGAGCACACAGTGCTCCCCAGGCACCTGCAGCCTGCACACAAACCTACTGCACAGCATCAAGCCCTGACATACATCACAGATCACACAGTGGAGCCATTCTGTTTCTATTCTATATGCAGTGGGATTTATTAATAAGAATAGAGTGGTCTTGATTGACTGGGAAAATATTTTAAAAGTAAAAAAACAAATAAACAAAACAAAACAAAACAAACCCTATATAATCCTGATGAGAAAGGCACATTACTGGTTTAGTTGAAACATTTTCCATTTTTGGAATATTTTTTTCTTATTACATGCTGATGGTTATACAACAATGTACACACTATTAATATGCATATCTTGTTGAGTTAGAAGACAAATACATGGCCATGAGACTTAGCACATGCCATGCCATAAAGACAACCATCGACTCTACAGCACTGTGCCTTCTTTGCTTTTAAACTTTTTCAATAAAAATACTTGTTTTCTAATTTTTGAAAACTAGCTTTGAAAGTAGCAGGTTTCTTTACGGCAGTTTCACTCATATTTACTGTTGGTTGCTGCATTCCGAAGCTTATCCCCACTGACATCTCCCTGTTCCCCATTCCCACTTAAAATTTTTGTTCTCAGTAGTCCCTTTGCACTTCCATACCTTGTGCTCCATTGCCTTCCCAATCACCTTCCTGAATGTCCCCTTTCTCCTTTGTGGGCAGCTTTCTACACATACTCATAGTCTCATGAGGACATAGAGTTAAAAATTAGAAGCTTTGTATGCGGTTTTCTCTATGAGGACAGAATAATTCACTACAATATTTTCATGGAAATTTTATAATTTAATTTTTCTATATTGCCGAATTGCATATATATACATATACGTATATATATGCCGAATTGCATATATATACATATACATACGTATATGTATATGATGTATATGTATATGATGTATACGTTTATATATGTACACCAAATTTTCATTATCCATTCTTTTATTGATGAACATCTTAGATGCCTTCACTTCATAAAAATTTTGAATAGAACAACAGTAAGCAGTAACTCTCTTTTGTGAGATATAGAGTCCTTCATATATATATACATATATCCAGAAATTACATAGGTGGATCCTGTAAGTCTTCCCCTTTTAACTTTATGGTTTTTCGAGACAGGGTTTCTCTGTGTAGCCTTGGCTGTCCTGGAACTCACTCTGTAGACCTGGCTGGCCTCGAACTCAGAAATCTGCCTGCCTCTGCCTCCCAAGTGCTGGGATTAAAGGCGTGTGCCACCACTGCCTAGCAACTTACCTGTTTTTATGCCAATACCATGTGGGTTTTATTACTGTAGATTTGTAGTATCGCTTGAAACCAGGAATAATTACACATCTGGAAGTTCTTTTATTTTCTAGGATTGTTTTAAATATCCTAGGTTTTTGTTTTTCCATTTTGAAGTTGTACATGATTTTCTTCAAGGTCAGTAAAGAATTGCATTGGAAATTTGATGGGTACGGCCTTGAATCTGTAGATTGCTTTTTGGTAAAATGGCCATCTTTACTGGTTGATCCTGTTAATCCATGAACATGGGAGATCTTTCTACCTTCTTCAATTTCATTCTTCAAAGACTTGAAATTTTTATCATGCAGGTCTTCACCTGTTTGGTTAGACTTATCCCAAGATATTTTATATTATTTATGGCCATTCTGAAGGGCCTTGTTGTATTAAGAAAACATTAATGAACCCAGCATGTGGTGTCTTTCTGCCTTGGTCCATTTATGTTGCCAGATAAAAGACACACACACATAGCCTTTATTTTTTAATATGCTGTATGAAGCACAATAGTTAGGCAACTGCCTATTTCTCATGCTATTAGAATCCACTTTCCTAGTGATGACTCTTGATTACTACTTACTAATTTCTGTGTTCCATCTGAGGTGCTCTTAACTCCAATTGTCCAGCCCACATACCCCCGTTTGATGGATGGCTCAGCTATCCCATTGCAGCTCTCCTTCTCCCTTCTGCAAATTCCTCCTCTTCCATGGCTCCTTTCTTTTCTCAAGTCTGAGAAACCTTAATCCTACATATGTCTCTTCTCCCCAGCTATTGGCTGCTGGCATATTTATTTACCAGTCAGAATTAACTGGGGGCAGGGTTCCTCAGTGTCTTAAGTGTGGACTCTCTTGCCTTTGGGGCACACAGTTTTCTAGGAACCCAAATTAGCATTATAATACAAGCAACATTAGGCTAAGGCACTACACATTGTTTCCCTAATTTCCTTCTCACCCACTTTGTCATTTGCAAACAGAAGGGCTGCTGATTTTTTTGACTTAATCTTACATACAGCCACTTTGCTGGAGGTATTTTAAAGCTGTAGTTCTCTGGTAGAATTTTTGGGTCTTTTGTGCATGGTATGATATCATCTGTGAGTAGCAATACTTTGTCTTCTACCTTTTCAATTTGCAAGCTTCCTTCCCCCTCAATTTCCTTCAGTTTTCTGTTGCTCCAGCTAAGACTTAAGTATTATATTGAGTAGATATGGAGTGAATAGGCATCCTTTTCTTGTTCTTGCTTTTAGTGCAATTCCTTGAATTTCTCTCCATTTAATGTGATGTTGGCTATAGGCTTGCTATATGTTGTTTTTATTATATTGAGATATTTCCCTTGTATCCCTGGTTTCTCCAAGACTCTTATAATACAGGTGTGTTGAATTTTGTTAAAGGCTTTTTCAGCATCTAATGAAATGTTTATTATTTTTTTCTTTCAGTAGGTAGGTTTCCTTGACCTATTTTTGCACGTTGAACTATCCCTGTATCAATAGGGAAAAACCTACTTGATCATTGTGGGTGATGTTTTTGATGTTTCCTTAGATTTGCTTTAGATATAGTTTATTGATTTTTGTATCAATGTTCAGGAGGGAAATTGGTCTGTAATTCTGTTTCTTTGTTGAATCTCTGTGTGATTTGGCTATCAGGGTAACTGTGGCTTTGTAAAAAAAGAATCTGACAATGTTCCATCCTATTTTGTGGAATAATTTGAAGAGCACTGACATTAGCTCTTTGAAAGTCTAGTCAAATTCTGTGCTAAAACTGTAGAAACTTAAAATTAATAAAAAGCTCTGATTTTGGTTTTAAACTCAAATAATAACTTCCCCCAGGGACACATCCTGGGAGAAGCACATTTCAAAGGCATTCCAGAGGAAGAAAGACCCAAGAGTTTATGAGGCCTTAGCACAATAAAACCTGAGTAAACAGACTTAGCAACTGGGCCTGAGGAAGGAAACTGAGCCTGAGAATGGCTGTTGGAGTTTGGCCTTTATGGTTAATGTTTAAGAAGTAATTGGGCGTTTATGAGCCCCATGAATATGGTATAAATACTGCCCTCAATTTTGGCTCAAGGTTCTTCTTGCCTTCATACAAGAGAACCTTGGTACTGGCTATTATCAATTCATCAATAATCCTCATGTTATTACAGCAAGTCCTGTCCGAGTGTATCTGGGGGGGGGGTGTGTGTGTTGAGTCCTGTGTTATTAGATCTTTAGAATCCAACAAAACCATCTGGCCCTGGTCTTTGTTTTCTTCCTTTTTTGGAAGATTTTAATAGTTATTTCAGTATGTATTAGCATCTATTTAAGTTTTTTTTATCTGATCTTGATTTAACTTTCCTAAGTGGTATCTACCAAGAAAATTGTCCATTTCTTTTAGGTTTCCCAAGATTGTGGAGTCCAAGTTTTTTTGTTTGTTTGTTTTGTTTTGTTTTGTTTTTTTGTTTTGTTTTTTTTTGTTTTTGTTTTTTTTTTGTTTTGTTTTTTTGTTTTTTCGAGACAGGGTTTCTCTGTATAGCCCTGGCTGTCCTGGAGCTCACTCTGTAGACCAGGCTGGTCTCGAACTCAGAAATTTGCCTGCCTCTGCCTCCCAAGTGGTGGGATTAAAGGCGTGGGCCACCACCGCCTGGCTGGAGTCCAAGTTTTTGGAGTATGACCTGATGATTCTTTCGATTTCCTCAGTGTCTGTTTCCTCAGTGTCCTCTTCATTTCTGGTTTTGTTAATTTGAACATTATCTCTTTGCTTTATAGTTCTTTTGGATAAGGATTTTCATATCAGGTTGATTTTCTCAAAGAACCGAGTCTTTGTTTCATTGAAACCTTGTATTGTTTTCTTTGTTTCTACTTTATTGTTTTCATCCATTTGTTGATTTCCTGCTGTCAACTCCTCTTGGATGTATTTACTTCTTTATCTTCTAGAGCTTGTAGGTATGCTTTTAAGTTAGTAGCATGGGATCTCTCTAATACCTTTATGAAGGCACTTAGTGCTCTAAACTTTTCTATTAAAAGAGCTCTCATCATGTCCCATTCGTCTTTATTGTCTTTTACTCGATTCTTTTAAGAGATTAAAAGATTTCCTCTTTAAGGACTTCTATTCTCTTTGTAAAGTTGTTTTAAAGGTTGTTCTCTTGTGTTTCAGCTGTGTTGGAATAGTCAGGACTTGCTGTACTGGTACTGCTGGGCTCTGGTGGTGACACATTGCTTTAGATGTTGTTGATTTTGTTATTACACTGACGTATAGACATATCTGGATTTGGAGTGATTGTAGGTCTAGGTTCCAATTTCTGAGTTTGTTTTTGTTGGGTGGCTGTTTTCTTTTTTGGTTTCTATTTCCTCTTGATTTTTGACTGCAGTGCCAGTGTTATCTCTTCCATCCCTAAATGGTGGCTGGACTTCTGATGGCATAGATGGACTCGGGCCAAGCAGGGAGTTACTACCTCATTTGGGAGCTAGCATTTTGGTGATGTGCATAGTCTCTCATCTGGCTCAGGATATTCTGGAGTTTAGGATGTTCATCTGGATTTTGATGGGGTAGGAGGCTTCTGCCTGTTTTGGGGGAGTTGGCCTGGTCTCTGACTTTCAGGATGCTGGCTTGGCTTCTGGTGGTATAGGAGGTTTCCTATAGAGGTGTGGGCCAGGATGATGAGGAGACGAGGGGCAGTTAGAGTTATGCTTGGTAGGTATACATGGAGTGGTGGCAGTAAGGAAGTGGCTTACCTGTTTTTCAGAGTTTTTGGCTGTCCTCTAGTGGGATAGGAGCCTCTTACTGGAGGTGTGTGCTGGAATACTGGGAAGAAGATAGGAGAGGCAGTTGGGGTTATGCTGGATAGTGTGGGCAGGGTTGGGGGCAGTCTTACCTGGAGTTCAGGAGTCTTACCTGGCCAGTGGTGGTGCAGGAAGATTCTGCCAGAGGTGTGGTTTGAGATATTAATATCATCACTTTTTGTTTGGCTGAAATAGACTTATAAGAGCCCTTTGGATGAGATATATAATGGACTTGTATGCCATGAAAAGATATTAATATTTTATAGCCAACCTCTCTGTAGATAAGTATAACCTATTTTTAGTGAAGATAATATTACACAGCCAGAGTGGAATCAGACTTAGTGAAGATGTCATCATAGAGTCTGGAAGTGTTTCAAGCACTCTAGACAATTCTGAGAGACAAGGAGAAGAGGCTTTGATTATTATTATAGCAGTCCTAGTTTGATTTCTGTTACTATGATAAATTATTCTGACAAAAATAAAGCTAGAGGAAAGCCCCCACACAGAACCATGTTATTTCTCATATATGGATTCTAGGTTCTATCTTTAGATTTTTCTGTTTAAATTGAAGTCACTGCACAGGCATCTACAATGGGGCCACTGGAAGAAAAAACACATCTTAATGAGAGGTGAATAGTATTACAGGTATCTAAGGCAATAAATATCACTACATGAAGCCATAGGTTTGTAGATGATATTTCTAAAGCTAGGTATGTGATACATCCATGTGAGTTATTATCCAGGGAGGTCCCACAGGTCTCCAAAGCAACATTCAATATTGCCATTGCTCCTTGTTATGTAACATCATTAATTGATAAGATTCTACTGATGAACAGGCCACATATTTTGATATATAGAGAAATCACATTAGAACAAATGTAGAATATTTTCTTCTACATAGAAGGCTATTAGGGGAGGTACAGCATCATTGGAACTACTAGCTGTGGACCCTCCTGTATGCTAATTGATCAGCCTGCCAACAGGATGTGCCCATTGATGCAATAGTGACATGACTGTTTTAAGGAGCAACCAAATATTTCTCATTATATTTCAGGCCTGCTCTTTGTGAAAAGGCATACACATGGCATGTCAGCCTGTACAAAAGCCTATGTCTATGAAATTGGAAAAAAAGGAAAGAAAATGTTATTTTAATAGGTGACAATATGGGGACACAGTGTAAGTCACACGTTACAAAAAATTACTGAAGTTGTGCATGAGGAAAGTTCCGATGGGCTAAACTCTAGTTTAGTTTTTGTCCACCAGGGGGTGGAGTTTCCTAACACAAGATCAATATCAGTGTAAACTTAAGCTTCATAGGTTCATTATTTTGTTTCATTCCATTATTTCTTCATGTGAAGAGTTGAGAGCGTCACTCTGCTGACACTGAACATGAACACTTCTCCAGTTTTAGTGACTGTGATGCTGCTGTTCATGCTTGGTAAGTTAAGTGACTTAAAATTTCCACTCTTTCTTCTCTGATGTTAGAATATATTTAATTATCTATGAAATTTGTCCTTATTGTAACACAGATGTCCTCTTCTTCCTCCAGGGATGAGGAAGACCCGTGGAGACTCAGTGACCCAGAAACAGGGTCAAGTGACCCTCTCAGAAGATGACTTTCTATTTATAAATTGCACTTATTCATCCACAACATACCCGACTCTTTACTGGTATGTCCAATATCCTGGAGAAGGTCCACAGCTCCTTTTGAAAGTCACAACAGCCAACAATAAGGGAAGCAGCCGAGGTTTTGAAGCTACGTATGATAAAGGAACCACGTCCTTCCACTTGCAGAAAGCCTCAGTGCAGGAGTCAGACTCGGCTGTGTACTACTGTGCTCTGGATGACACAGTGGCAGAAACTGCAGGGGGAGCTGAACACAAACTCTGAGAAGCAAAAAGAAGCCTGGCATTTTATCATCTGCTTTTGGATCACTCTGTTTTCCCCACAGTCTGTGCTATGTGCCCTGTTTTTCTCTGGTTGATGGAAATCATACAAATGGTCTGAGCAGAACTAGAAAGAGATGTTAACACAGCTGGATTTTTATATGGGAAACTGAAACCCTAGCACATCAGTGGTTCCTCATGGGATAATAGTGATTTCACAGAAAAGCCATGGAAACAGTAACATGGTCAGTTGCTTTAACTCCATGTACCAGTCATTATCTTCATGTTTTTGCATGTCATCTGCAGCATGACATAGAGGGCCAAATATGTCAGGAAAAGTGGCATTTAGATAATTCTAGCTGATACTATGGAAGGACAAGTATCAGAGTGGTACAGCCTTTCATATCTCATAATTTCTAACAAAGAAATATGGGTAGAGAAGGAAGGAGAAAGTAAGGCAGAGGTAGGTAGGCAATCTTCAGATTTTCAATGTCCCTACTCTTCTCTAAGTTCAACTACCTAGTCTCATCCCCAGGCTTCTAGCAGACTACCTGCTTGGCCTCTCCTCCCTCATTGTGCCCATTCCCAGAGGACTAAGAAGATCCTGAAGTTACACTCTGATTTCCTACCTACTGTGGATTTCCTACCTACTGTGATCCCCTCACCTACCTACTGTGGATCCCCTCACCATACATAGCCTATCACTGTGCGTAAGTGTCTGTCCCCAATACTAAGAAACATGTTATTCCTGAACTCTAGTATTCACACCTGGCAGGATGTCACAAGCATTACTTACAAGGCAACCAACAGCAATTGAACTCACATGAAAACCAGAAGGTTCAGCAGAAATCAAGGAATCAAATAAGAACACACATCCAACAGAGACAAGACCAGATATCAGCACTAAGACTTATTGTGATCCCAAACACAGATGCCTAGATTCTAGCATAAAACAATTAGTAACAGCCAGGCTAATATGTCTCAACCGAAGCCTAGATAATTTACTATAGTTGGCTCTGAGTAGCGCAATATAGTTGAAGCACAAGACAAGGACATCAGAAGAACCTTTATGAACAAGTTAGAAATCTTGAAGGAGAAAATGAATGAACTCCTTCAAGAAATCTTTTAAAACACAAACAATGGGATAAAATGAGGAGAACTGTTCACGATATATAAGTGGAAGTAGAATCAATAAAGAAAATAAAACCTGACAGGAAACTGGAAACAAACAATTTAGAAACTTAAACAGGAAGCTCAGAGGCAAACCTCACTAAGAGAGCATATTAGATTGAAGAAAGAATCATGTCAATTGAAGACATGATAGACAATGTTGGGGGCCGACTTTTAGCAGAAAGAGGCTATCAGCTTTGCAGCCATCTTGAGCCATATACCCTGACATGAGACCTGGATTACAGTAGCCTACAACAACTGAGCACACTTCGATAATCTTGGTTTAGATACCTTGGGTGTGTGAGATTAAAGGTGTGTGAGATTAAAGGTGTGTAACTTAAGAGTATGACTTAGAAGTGTAGAGATCAGATTTAGAGACAAGACCTAAGGGCATGATTAAATGTGTGACCAAATGGCATGGCTTAGAAGTGAGACAGTATAAAAGTATATAAAAGGCAGAGGCAGACAGTAGAGAATAAGACACTTTTAGGAGACACTAGTGGAAGAGAGACTGAAGAATAAACGGGATTGAAACACACTCTGTCTGGTCTCCATTCCTCCCGACCAACCTCACTCCCTCTCTTGCTGAATCCCGACCCTCGGACTGGAGCGGCAGTTTGGGCCGTGATACAGTGGCCTCCAAACACGGGGCAGCCCAGGCCTCAACATTTTGCCTGGTTCCCAACATTTTTGGCACCTGCACAGGGACTCAAGCTTAGGCCTCAACATTTTTTGGCGCCCAATGTGGGGCTAGTGCAGGTCCCAACAAGACAATATAAATTTGGTCCAAGAAAATGTTAAATCTGAAAATATCCAGGCATAAAACATGCAAGAAATCTAGAATACTTTGAAAAAACAATTTCTATGAACAATAATAAGAAAGTTCAAAGGCACAGAAATTGTTTTCAACAGCATCATGTAACTTAAATGCCCAACCCTAAAAAAGGGTATTTATCAAGGCTCAAGGAATATAGAGAACATCAGATAGGCTGGGCTAGAAAAGAAAGTCTCATGTTACATGACAATCAGAATACTTATTTACAGAACAAGGAATAGATATTAAATGGTACAAGAAAAAGAAGCCATATATAAGGAATAACATATAAAAGCAGACTTCTTAGAATAACATCTGACTTCTCAGTGGAGACTATAAATTCCAAAACACTTTGGACTGTTTTTCTAGAAAGTCTAAGAGAATACATATTGTTGTGGCCCTGAGTTGCCCAACATTGGGCACCAAAAAATGTTGAGGCCAAGCTTGGGGGCCAGAAATGTTGAGAACTGCACTATCCCATGTTTGGGGGCCAAAATGTCTCAGACCGTCCTGTCAGTGTTGAAACCCGCACTGCCAAAAGCTTTGGGGGCTAAACTGTTAGAGCCTGCACTGCCCCAAGCTGCTCAGGTCCATGGGTCTGGGTTCAGCAAGAGAGAGAGTGAGGACAGACTGGAGAAGAATGGAGACCAGACAGAGTGTGATTCAGTCCTGTTTATTCTTCAGTCTCTCTTCCTAGTCCAAGTCCCAAGTCTTGAGTTCCTAGACCCTAGTTACTAGTCCCTAGTGCCTCCAAGTTCTAAGTTACTTCTTCCAAGTGCTAAGTGCCCAATACCTACTTCCAAGCTCTTCTTCCAAGTGCCAAGACTCAAGTGCCTAGTTCCTACTTTAAGTTGTACTCCAAGTTGTACTCTCTAACCTAATTCCTAGTTCCAAGTTGTACTCTGGAGTACCTAATAATCTGTTACTCTTTTGTCTGCTTCTCGCCTTTTATATGTCTCACTTCTAAGCCATGCCTCTAAGTCATGCCTTTAATCATGCCCTTAGGTCTTGTCTCTAAATCTGATCTCTAAGTCACACCCTTAAGTCACACACCTTTAAGTCTCACACACCCAAGGGAATATCATGGGTATCTAAAGCAAGATGTTATCAGAGTATGCTCAGCTGTTGTAGGCTGATGTAATCAAGTCTCTTATCAGGGTATATGGTGCAAGATGGCTGCAAGGGTGATAGCCGCCTTCTGTAGGCTCCCCACAACACATGCTACCTAGTCTACTATACCCAGAAAAAATTTCCATCATCATAGATGGAGAAAGAGAGTTAAAATATAAGTCAAATTAAACAAAATTTATCTACAATTTCAGCTTTACATAGGTGCTAGAAGGAAAACTTCAGCCTGAAGAGGATAACTTCACCCAGTAAAACAAGGAATAAATAATGTTAGAACAGCAAAACAAACAAAACAAACAAAAACCTAAGAAACATAAAACACAAGGAAATGTCCGTACCACATAACAAATACTGAGAATCAACAAATACTGCTCACTGATGACTCTTAATATCAAATGGTCTCAAATCCACAATAAAAAGAATGAGACTAATAGAATTGGTTACAAAACAGGACCCATCCTCCTGCTGCATCCAAATAACACAGCTAACACCAAAGATAGACATTACCTCAGGGTGAAAGGATTGAAAAAGTTATTCCAAGAACTGGATATAAGAAGTAAGCTGGTGTAGTTATTTTGATATCTGACGAAGCAGACCTCAAACCAAAACTACTCAGAAGAGATATGGAAGGATCCTATATACTCATCAAAGGAAAACTCCACCAAGAGGACATTGCAATTCTTAACACCTATGCACCCAAAGTGAGGATACACAAGTTCATAAAAGGAACACAACTTCAGCTTAAATCACATATCGACCATCACAAACGGATAGTGGGTGACCTCAGTACCCTACTTTCACCAACAGACAAGTCATAGTGAAAAAAAACTACAGAGAAAAATGGAGGAGTTAACTTATGTCACAAACCAAATGTAACTCACTCAAACACAGAAGAATATATCTTCTTGTCAGAACCTCAAGGAACTTTCTTCAAAGTTGACCACATACTCAGACACAAAACAAATCCCAACATATATAAGAAACCTGAAACAATATCCACCATAGTTTTTAAACATTATGAATACCACCACCATCAGAAACAACAGAAAGCTTGCAAACTCATGAGAACTGAGGAACTCATTATTACATGAAAAATGGGTCAATGTAGTGACTTCTACAATTCTGTAGTTAGATGAAATGAAAACAATGTACACTGATTGGCACAAATAAGGTGGTTCTAAGAGCATGTTCATAGCTATATGTGTGTACATAAAAAATGGAGGGATCTTATACTAGCAACTGAACAGCACACATAAAATTTCTGGAACAAAAAGCACATTCAAATGAGTAGGTGGCAATCTATAACTCAACTGAGGTTTTTGTTAGATAAATTGCTAATGGTTCTTCAGGGAGAATTGTCAACCCAAGTGACACAACTTTATTTCAGGTGTGTGTGTGTCTGTGTGTGTGTGAGAGAGTAATTTTAGGTGAACATGAAATAATACAGTTCCTTAAGGAATTATCAAACATCATTTCTTCTGTTTCTCCCCCTCCCTATGCTTCTGTGCTCACTTCCCTTTTTCTCCCCAATTAAATCTCCCTCCTCCTCACCTTTCCATCTCCTCTTTCATATCCTCTATTTCCTGCTATCCCCCTCTCTGGAGCTCTTCTCGCTTGGTTCCTTTTACCGTGCTGGTGTGTGGAAAAACAGATCAGAGAATGAGTCATTTGTATTTCTGGGTCTGGGTTATTATTGAAAGGTTTAGTCATTTTGTTATATTTTTATTGTTTTCATTCTTGTCATTCTCTGTGCTCCAGTAATTATCACTCATTTGTTATGTCTATATTTTGTCAGCCACATTTATATACTTCTTCAGCCTTCAATATTGCTTCTAGTAAAGGCTTCACTTCTTCAGCAAACCCCTTCAAACTCAGAAGAAGCTGGACTCCCAGGAGTTCCAACACACCACTCAGGCATGTAGGTGAGTAAGCAAACCCCCCCCCCCCGAACTGGGACTAATTTGGGACCTGCCAGGAGCCACAAATTCCCTCAAAGCCAGTGGCACAGGACCCTTCCTGTCTATGCCTACCCCTGGAACAGCCCTAAGGCTTCAGCTCTACACTCAACCCCCCAAAACCCAGAGGAGGCTGGACTCCCAGGAGCTCTAACACATGAGAACATAAGATAATAGGATCACAGGAACTCAGGAGCTTGGGCACACTAGGATTTCAGGAGCCCAGAAGCACCCTGACTCCCAGGAGCTATCACAACCAGAGGTCTTAAGATCACAGGATCACAGAGACAGCTGGACTCTGAGGAGTTCTGACATAGATAACAGAACAGACAGGCTCCAGTCAGAAATAGTGAGTGAAGGTAGCACTAGAAATATCCAGATGGTGAAAGGCAAGTGCAAGAACATAAGCAACAGAAACTAAGGTTACTTGGCATCATCAGAACCTAGTTCTCTTATGATAGCAAGTCCTGAATACCCAATGACACCAGAAAAGCAAGATTCAGATTTAAAAATCACTTCTCATGATGATGATAGAAGAAGACTAAAGAAGGACATAAGTAACTCTCTCAAAGAAATACAGGAGAACACATGTAAACAAGGAGAAGCCCTTAAAGAGGAAACACAAAATCCCTTAAAAAATTGCAAGAAAACACAAACAAACAGGTGAAGGAATTGAGCAAAATGATTCAGGACATAAAAATGGAAGTAGAAACAAAAAAGAAATCACAAAGGGAGACTACCCAGGAGATAGAAAACCTAAAAAAGAGATCAGGAGTCATGGATGCAAGCATCACCAACAGAATACAAGAGATAGAAGAGAGAATCTCATGTGCAGAAGATACCAGAGAAAACATTGACACAACTGTCAAAGAAAATACAAAATGCAAAAAAACTCCTAACCCAAAATATCCAGGAAATCCAGGACACAATGAGAAGACCAAATCTAAGGATAATAGGTATAGAAGAAAGCGAAGATTCCCAACTTAAAAGGCCATAAATATCTTCAACAAAATTATAGAAGAAAATTTCCCTAACCTAAAGAAAGATGCCTATGAACATACAAGAAGCCTACAGAACTCCAAATAGACTAAATCAGAGAAGAAATTCCTCCTATCACATAATAATCAAAATACCAAGTGCACAAAACAAAGAAAGAATATTAAATGCAGTAAGGGAAAAAGGCAAAGTAACTTATAAAAGCAGACCTATAAGAATTATGCCAGACTTCTCACCAGAGACTATAAAAGTCAGAAGATCCTGGACTGATATCATACAGACCCTAAGAGAACACAAATGTCAGCCCAGACTACTATACCCAGCAAAACTCTCAATCACTATTGATGGAGAAACCAAGATATTCCATGACAAAACCAAATTTACACAATATCTTTCCACAGTTCCGGCCCTATAAAGGATAATAGAGAGAAACCACCAACACAAGGATGAAAATTATACCCTAGAAAGAGCAAGAAAGTAATCTTCTTCCAACAAACCCAAAAGAAGATAGCCACACAAACATAAATCCACTTCTAATACAAAAATAAGAGGAAGCAACAATCACTTCTCGTTAATATCTCTTAACATCAATGAACTCAATTCCCCAATAAAAAGATATAGACTAATAGACTGGATATATAAACAGGACCCAACATTTTGTTGCATTCAGAAAATGCACATCAGTGACAAAGACAGACACTACCTCAGAATAAAAGGCTGGAAAACAATTTTCCAAGCAAATGGTCCCAGGAAACAAGCTGGAGTCGTCATTCTAATTTTTAATAAAATTGACTTTCAACCAGAAGTTATCAAGAAAGATAAGAATGGGAACTTCATACTCATCAAAGGAAGAATCAACCAAGATGAAATCTCAAGTCTGAACTTTTATGCACCAAATGCAAGGACACCCACATTCATAAAAGAAACTTTAGTAAAGCTCAAAGCACGTATTGCACCTCATTCAATAATAGTGGGAGACTTCAACACCCCACTCTCAGCAATGGACAGATTATGGAAACAAACTCAACAGAGACACAGTGAAACTAACAGAAGTTATAAAGTAAATGGATTCAACAGATATCTATAGAACATTTCACCCTAAAACAAAAGAATATACATTTTTCTCAGCATCTCATGGCACCTTCTCCAAAATAGACCATATATATAATTGGTCACAAAACAGGCCTCAACAGATACAAGAAGGTTGAAATAATCCCATGCATCCTATCAGATCACCACAGACTAAGGCTGGTCTTCAATGATGATAAAATAAAGGGAAAGCCCACATACCATACACATGGAAACTGAACAATGCTCTACAGAATGATAACTTGGTCAGGGAAGAAATAAAGAAAGACATTAAAGACTTTTTAGAATTTAATGAAAATGAGGACACATCATACCAAAACTTGTGGGACTCCATGAAAGCAGTGCCAAGAGAAAAACTCATAACTCTAAGTGGCTACAAAAAAAACAAAAACCAAAACCCAAAAACTAAAACAAAAAACGGACAGAGCAACACTAGCACTTTGACAGCATATCTGAATGTTGTGAACCGCTCTGGCCCATGCTTGGGGGCCAAAATGTTGGGGACCGCTCTGTCAGTGTTTGAACCAGCACTGCCAAAAGCCTTGGGGGCTAAATTGTTAGAGCCTACACTGCCCCAAGCTGCTCTGGTCTGAGGGTCGGGGTTCAGCAAGAGAGAGAGTGAGGGCTGACTCGAAGAATGGAGCCCAGACAAAGTGTGATTCAATCCTGTTTATTCTTTAGTCTCTCTTCCTAGTCCAAGTCCCAAGTCTTGAGTTTCTAGTCCCTAGTTTCTAGTCCCTAGTGCTTCCAAGTTCCAAGTTACTTCTTCCAAGTGCTAAGTGCCTAATACCTAATAATCAAGTGCCTACTCCAAGTGCCTAATACTTCTGTCTGCCTCTTGCCTTTTATATGTCTCATGTCTAAACCATGACTTTAAGTCACGCCTTTAAGCCATGCCCTTAGGTCTTGTCTCTAAATCTGATCTCTAAGTCACACCCTTAAGTCACACACCTTTAAGTCTCACACACCCAAGAGAAAATCCTGGGTATCTAAAATAAGATGTTATCAGAGTGTGCTCAGCTGTTGTAGGCTATTCTAATCAAGTCTCTTATCAGGGTATATGGCTCCAGATGGCTGCAAGGATGATAGCCGCCTTCTGTTGGCTCCCCACACCTGAAGGCTCTAGAACAAAAATAAGCAAATGCACCCAAGAAGAGTAGACAGCAGAAAATAATCAAACTCAGGGCTGAAATCAATCAAGTAGAAGCAAAAAAGAACTATACAAAGAATCAACAAAACCAAGAGATGGTTCTTTGAGAAAATCAACAAGATAGATAAATCCTTAGCCAGACTAAACAAACAGCACAGAGACAGTATCCAAATTAATAAAATCAGAACTGAAAAAGTAGACTTAACAACAGAAACTGAGGAAGTTTAAAAATCATAGATCCTATTACAAAGGCCTATACTCAACAAAATTGGAAAACCTGAATGAAATGGACAATTTTCTAGACAGATACCAGGTACCAAAGTTAAATCAGGAGCAGATAAACCATCTAAACAGTCTTATACCAACTAAAGAAATACCAGCAGTCACTAATATTTTTTCAACCAAAAAAAAAAAAAAAAAAAAAAAAAAAGCCCAGGACCAGATGGGTTTAGTACAGAATTCTAGCAGACCTTCAAAGAATACCTAATACTAATTCTCTATAAACTATTTCACAAAATAGAAACAGAAGGAACACTACCTAATTCGTTCTATGATGCTACAATCATGCTCATACCTAAACCACACAAAGACCCAACAAAGAAAGAGAACTTCAGATCAATCTCCCTTATGAATATTGATGCAAAAACACTCAATAAAATTCCTGCAAACCGAATCCAAGAACACATCAAAACAATTATCCATCATGATCAAGTAGGCTTTATCCCAGGAATGCAGGGATGGTTCAATATAGGGAAATCCATCAATGTAATCCACTATATAAACAAACTCAAGGAAAAAAAAAAACCACATGATCATCTCACTAGATGCTGAGAAAGCATTTGACAAAATTCAACATCCCTTCATGGTAAAAGCCTTGGAAAGAACAGGAACTCAAGGCCCATACGTAAACATAGTAAAAGCATTATACAGCAAACCAGTAACCAACATCAAACTAAATGGAGAGAAACTTGAAGCAATCCCACTAAGATTATGGACTAGACAAGGCTGCCCACTCTCTCCCTAGTTATTCAGTATAGTCCTCAAAGTTCTAGTGAGAGCAATTAGGCAACCAAAGTGGATCAAAGGGATAAAAATTGGGAAGAAAGAAGTCAAAATTTCACTATTTGCAGATGATATGATAGTATACTTAAGTGGTGCTAAAACTTCCACCAGAGAACTCCTAACCCTGATAAACAACTTCAGCAAAGTGGCTGGGTATAAAATTAAGTAAATCAAACTAGTAGCCTTCCTCTACTAAATGGATAAGCCAGCTGAGAAAAAAAAAATTAGGGAAATGATACCCTTCACAATAGTTACAAATAACATAAAATACCTTGGTGTGAATATAACCAAGCAAGGACAGATCTGTATGACAAGAATGCCAAGTCCCTGCAGAAAGAAATTGAAGATGATTTCAGAAGATGGAAAGATCTCCCATGCTCATGGATTGGCAGGATTAATATGGTAAAAATGGCCATCTTGCCAAAAGCAATCTACAGAGTCAATGCAATCCCCATTAAAATCCCAACTCAATTCTTTACAGAGTTAGAAAGAGAAATTCTCAAATTCATTTGGAATAACAAAAAACCCAGGATATCAAAAACTTCATAGTAGTGGTACAGAGATAGGCAAGAAAATCAATGGAATAGAATAGAAGACCAAGAAATGAACTCATGTACCTATAGCCACTTGATCTTTGACAAAGGAGCTAAAACTGTCCAGTGGAAAAAAGACAGCATTTTCAACAGGTGGTGCTGGTTGAGCTGAAGGTCAGCATGTAGGAAGATGCAAATCAATCCATTCTTTTCTCTTTGTACAAAACTCAAGTCCAGGTGGATCAAGGACCTCTATATAAAATCTGACACACTGAAACTAATAGAAGAGAAAGTGGGAAGAATCTCGAACACATGGGCATAGGGGAAAAGTTCCTGAACAGGACACCAATGGCTTATGCTCTAAGATCAAGAGCTGACAAATGGGACCTCATAAAATTGCAAAGCTTCTGTAAGGCAAAGGATACTGTCATAGGACAAAATGGCTACCCACAGATTGGCAAAAGATCTTTACCAATCCTACATCCAATAGAGGGCTAATATCTAAAATTCATGAAGAACTCAAGAAATTAGATTCCAGACAGTCAAATAACCCTATCAAAAATTGGGGTATGGAACTCAACAAAAATTTTCAACTGAGGAATATCGAATGGCCGTGAAGCACCTAAGGAAATTTTCAACATTTTTAGTCATTAGGTAAATGCAAATCAAAACAACCCTGAGATTCCACCTTATACTGGTCAGAATGGCTAAGATTAAAAACTCAGATGACAGCAGATGCTGGCAAGGATGTGGAGAAAGTGGAACACTCCTCCACTGTTTGTGGGATTGTAAGCTGGTACAACCACTCTGGAGATCAGTCAGGCAGTTCCTTAGAAAATTGGACATAATATTACCTGTGGATCCAGCGATAGTACTCCTGGGCATATACCCAAAAGATGCTTCAAAAAATAACCAGGACACATGCTCCACTATGTTCATAGCAGCCTTATTTATAACAGCCACTACCTGGAAAGAACCCAGATGTCCTTCAATAGAGGAATGAATACAGAAAATGTGGTACATTTACACAATGAAGTATTACTCAGCTATTAAAAACAATGAATTAATGAAATTCTTAGGCAAATGGATGGAACTGGAAAATATCCTCTTAATTGAGGTAACCCAATCACAAAAGAACACACATGGTTGCACTCATTGATAAGTGGATATTAGCCCAAAATCTCACAATACCTAAGCCATAACTCACAGACCACATAAAGCCCAAGAAAAAGAAAGACCAAAGTGTGGGTGCTTAGGCCCTTCTTAGAAGGAGTAACAAAGTACTCACAGAAGCAAATATGAGACAATGCATGGGGCAGAATCTGGAGGAGAGACCATCCAGAGATTGTCACTGTGAGATGCAGTCACGATATGCAAATACTGTTGTGGATGTCCAGAAGTGCATGCTGACAGGAGCCTGACATACCTATCTACTAAGAGGCACTGCCAGAGCCTGACATATACAGAGGCAGATGCTCACAGCTAACCATCAAACTGACCACCGGGTTCCCAGTGGAGGTGTTATAGAGAAGACTGAAGGAGTTGAAGGGTCTTGTGGCCCCATGGGGAGAGCAACAATACCAACCAACCAGAACTCCCTGCGTCTAAACAGCTAGCCTGGGAACAAACATAGAGGGACCCATGTCTCTAGCTGTATTTGTAAAGAAGGATGGACTTGTTGGGCATCAGTAGGAGAGGAGGGCCTTGGTCCTTTGAAGGCTGCATGCCCCAGCGAGGGGAAATTTGAGGGATGGGAGGTGGGAGTGAGTGGGTGGGTGGGGACACACCCTCCTAGAAATAGGAGGAGGGAGCGTGAGTTAAGGGGTTTCTGGGGGTGAGGAATGGGGAAAGGGGATGACATCTGAAATGTAGATAAATAAAGTACCTAATAATAAAAAAGAAAAGAAAAACAAACAAACAAACAAACAAACAAACAAATAATGGAACTGGCTATGGCATTCAAACATTTGAGACTCTTTAGCAGCAATTTAACACTACCCATATTACGGGGATTTCTCATAATTGTCAAGGACAAGACACTGTGGAACGGGCCCATGGAACTTTAAAACATAAAATAAAACTTTTTATTTTATGAAGATATTTAAAAAATATCTTCATAAAATAAAAAAGGGGAGATATACCTCTGTACACCAGAAATTTATTTAAATCATATTATTTTTATTTTTTATTTAATTTTTTTAAAAATTTGGATGCTAAGGAACTTTCTGCTGAGTGTCTATGGCGCTCTACAACTAGGCATACTTATGCATATGTGAAAGGGAAGGATCCACTTACCTGCATAAGGCATGATCCCAATCAGGTATTAGATCTGGGGAAGAGGGTATGTTTGTGTTTTTTCTGCAGGATGCTGAAGGAGCATGTTGGCTGGCCACCAGAGCAATGGGTGAGACATGCTGATGCCAGGACAAAGAATGATGCTGACCTGTGGAATAGAGAATCAAAAGGAGAAGTTATAATGCCTCTTGAATTGTTGTTAAATGTGACCAGTTATTCAGACTCAATCATAGACTGGTCTAGAAATCAATCCAATATTGGAAATAACAGTCTTCATTTGAAAGCCTGGTTCTGAACATTTTCAGGGACATATATGGAAATTAGCTGCAGTTCTCTATGATGTTATGCTAACAAGAGATAAAGTTGGGGCAGGATCTGGATTTCAAACAGGTGTTAGCATATGTGTTAAAGCTCTTTTAATTTTCAAGTTAAAACTACTTTTGTTTCTTCTACAGTATTTAATGTAAGTTGTATTGATTGTACACCTTCTAATTGTGTTTGTGTTTTGACATCCAGCATGTCAGTTATGGAGGTCTATCAACTAGCTTTTGTTTTAGTGCCCTGAGTATCACAGAACCTTGGTATTCTAAAATAGCTTGCAAGTACTGGAAGAAATGAGTCAGGCTTTAAGAAGAAGCAAGAAGATAGTGGGCTTGATTATTGCTGGTATAACAGCTTTAGTTACAGTAATTGCTAGCACCACTGCTTCTGTAATGGGAATTAATAGTAAGAGTAGAGAGGGCTTCATTGATTCACAAAGTATTTTAACATTTTGAAATTAAGTAATCCTGAAGGGAACGGTCCACTTTGGTTTGGTTGAAATATTTTTCATTTTTCTCTTCTCACATGCTGGTGGTTATACAACTATTTACAGAGTCTTAATGTACACATGCTGGTGAGTTAAAAGACAATACTGGGCTGTGCGACTCACCAGTTGCTATTCTATAAAGATCACCTTCACCTCTACAGCACTGTGCCTTCCTTGATTTTTAAAATTTTCAATTAAAAGATATTTGCTTTAATGTTTTAAAAACTAGTTTATAATGTAGCAGGTTTCTCTCTGGCAGTTTCATACATATTTACTTTTGGTTGAGTCTCTAAACAAATCCCCTCTGTCCTCTCCCAGTTCCCTAATCCCACTTAAACCTTCTTGCTCCCAGTGTCTCCTCTTCCACTTCTATATCACGTGTTCTATTCCTTCCCACTCATCTTCCTCAATGCTTCTTTTCTCCTCCTGTGGGCAGTTCTCTAGTTTCCTGGCATCTGCACACACTCATATTCACATGACTATATATTGTAAGGGTCCATGATTTACAGAAGAATGATACTTCTGATTCAAATTGTATGTAAGTGCAAAGAGTGTTTTATTCTGCAGAGGTTCAGCATGCTGGGGTTTCCCATTACCAAGATAGAAAACCAAGTGAGCTCACAGGCTTGATTTAAAGCACACTGGAATTCTTGAGTGTGAAGGATGGAAACTGTTGCTGAGAAATTCTGGAGCAAATGCGCTTTATCTCCCTCTGTCTCCAGCCATTCCAGAACCATTATCAGAGTGTGAAGGCTGGAGCCTGGGGTTTGTTTGTTTGTTTGTTTGTTTGTTTTCCTATTAGTAGTTGCCTTGCATGGGCTTGCCTGGACTTGTTCAGTTTTTAGGCCTAGTCTCCTTAACTGCCAATTTGAAGTCCATCATGGAATCAGCCTAGCCTTCTCAATATAAATAAAAATTAGAAGCTTATGTTTGCATGTATTTGTCTCTCTGAGTTTTAATAACCCAGTATAGTACTTTTAAATTGTGCATTCTCATGAAAATTTTATAATTTCATTTTCTTTATTTTTGAATAATATTCATCTATCAAGATGTCTATCTATCTATCTATCATCTATTTATGTATGTATCTATATATCTATCTATCTAGAGATAGATGTACATCTCCACCAAGTTCTCACTATACAATCTTTTGTTAATAAATATCTAGGATTCTTTTATCCCCTGAAATTTTGAATAGAGTAGTAATAAACATGTTTGAGCAAGTTTATTAGTGAAATACAGAGTCCTTCAGATATATACCCAGCAATTACATAGCTGAGTTACACAAGACTTTAGCTTTAGGTCTGAGAATGCTTCACACCCATTTCTATATAATTTTATGCTTCTAGCAGTGGTGAATGATGGCTTTCTATTTCTCAATAGCTTTTGTTGTCATTTTTCATTAATTAATTAATTAATTTACATTACATCCAGATCACAGGTCCCCTCTCTCTTCTCTTCCCAGGTCCACACTCTTCCACCTCCTCCCCTTCCTTTTCTCTTCAGAGAAAGGGAGACCCCCCCATGGATATCAACCTGCAGTAGCATTAGGAACATCTTTCCCTATTGAGGCCAGGCAAGGCAGTCTGGTTAGGGGAAAGGGATTCAAAGGCAGGCATCAGAATCAGAGCTTCTGCTGTTAGGGGTCCCACATGAAGACCAAGGTGTATATCTGTTACACGTGTGTAGTGGGCCTAGGTGTGTATCATGTAGGCTCTTTGGTTGGTGGTTCAGTCTCTGTGAGCCCCTGTGGGTCTACATTAGTTTATTCTGTAGGTCTTCTTGTGGTGTTCCTGACCTCTCTAGCTCCTTCAATCCTTCCACCCACTCTTTCACAAGAATCCCCAAGCTGTACCTAATGTTTAGCTCTGGGTTTCTGCATTTGTTTCCATCAGCTGCTGGGTGAAGTCTCTCAGGTGACAGTTAAGCTAGATTCCTGTCTAGGCTGAAAGTTTATTTTATTTTCACTGGTTGTCAGAGTGCTGGCAGAGTTCCAGGAATGCAGGCAGAGCCTAGGTCCAGAAAATGGAGCTCATGGGACAGGGTGCATTGCAGTTGAGCTTGCCCCAAGGAGACATGGTAGGCAGGAAATTAGGAGGGTTAAGGGGCTCACCTGGTTGTTTCTGGTACCAGCAGGTCTCCAGGAATGCAGGTAGAGCTAAGGGTCAGAAGATGGAGCTGAGGGCACAAGGGCACAGATCACTGCTGCTGATGTGCCCCAGAGGAACCCAGCAGGCAGGAGATTGACAGGGACAGGGCTTTCCTGGTTGTTCCTGATGCCAGCAAGCCTCTTAGAATTCAGGCTAAGCTTCTAATAGGAAGATGGAACTCAGGGGACAGGGCACATCTCAGTGCTGCTGGGCCTGCTGCAGGGATTGGGGTGGGGAGGGGCTGTGCTCACCTGGTGTCCCTGTTGCCAACAAGTCTCCAGGAATGCAGGCAGAGTTGTGGGCCAGAAAATTGAGCATGTAAGCAGGGTGCAGCTCACTGCTGCAGAATGTGCATGAGATTGAGGGGAGCAGGTTTCTCACCTAATGTCCCTGGTGGCCACATGCCTCCAGAAATGCTGGCAGAGCCATGAGCCTGAATATGGAGCTCAGAGGACAGTCAAACATAACACTTTCTAAGGAAGAAGATTGCAATGGGAAGGAATGTTTTCTATGGCCCATGGGGTTCAAGAACAAACTGATTAGTAAAGGCCTTTGCTTGTGGTTCTGGGGATTGAATATAGAGTCTCCAAAACACCCAGTAAGTGTTCTATCATAGAGCTATATCCCCGCATAATACAATAATGACATCTAGCTTTAGCATACCACTTCTGGTTTCTACCTTTCAGAGGATAGCAGGTGATGAAAAAGTACAATTCCTGAGTGAGAGTAAGGTAGAACCTCGATGTTCCAGAAAACTTTTCTTTAGAACTAGAAGGAATACAGATAGAGAACACAAGGTGAAACTAAATTTTGGCCATAATAAGTAGAGAGTGCCTCTTCTCTTGTAGAATGAAAAACTACTTATTATTACTAATATGAACTTATAGTTAACAGGGAATGCAATTTTAACGACCACTGTAGAGATCTTCAAATGATCCCATCAGGCTGAGTTTTAGTTTAAATATCAGCCTTTTGGTTTTTATGTGATTTTTGTCATTTCAAAGAAGACAGAACTGCGTTTCTGCTGCTCTTCTAGAAAACATTCTCCACGACCAATTACCTTGTAGCCGTTCTGTCCATGCCATGATGAGCTGTCTCTGAGAGATTTTATCAAATGTCCATTGGGCATCATCTCATCAGCAGACTACATTTCTAGCTTTGATTATATATTTTCTGTACTCATGAAACAAATAAGAACTCTCTCTTGTTTTTTTTTATTATTTTTTTATTATTTTTTTTTTTTTTGGAATACTGTGAACTACATGTTAGATCCCAGTATTTCTGCAGTTGACATGTACTAATGATTCTATCCTATGTATTTTTTCATTGTTGTTTTAAGTTGCCCTCTCTTAAAGCTGTGAGTCAGAAGGACATGTTTAAATTACAGTGATAATCTACTCAAATACTGCCCTAATTTCAATAATGTCTCATGTGATGTAGGTTTTTTCTTAATTCTTAATTCTTTAGTAGTATTAAGATTTCAAATTATGTATTGATTCATCACCCACTAACAATCGGGATACACGGGATACACAGCTTCAGGAAATTTAGCAAAGATCACCATCACTATAATACATGAAAGTTTTAGACATCAAAATGTTTATCCTGTCATTGTATATTTTTATATTTTGAAATACCTAAGGGATTGTCTTAAATTTAGCGGCATGGATTAATTTTGCTTCTCTTCAATGATTGGATTTTCTAGTGGAGTCAATAATATTTGTTGGTATTACCCACATCAACATTCAGCCTGGCACAATAGCCCTGTGATTAGTTGTTGTCAGGGGCATCTCTGCTTGTACACTGAAGGCCTGGAATCAACCATAGGCTTAAAGTCAGCCTGCTAGCACAAAGTCTTGGGCCTCTGTGAAAAAACCTTGAAACAAATGGCTAGAAGCTATTGTAAACAAGCAGCTTTGATGGAAAGCTGCCAGGTCTCAGTCATAAACCTTGTAGATAAGTAACCTTGATGGATAATACCAACTTAGACAGGGACAAGTGAATCATAGGTGGAGTCAGAGTGACCTGTCCCCTGAAGCTTCACCCAGCTGACACTTTGTTCTGGAATATATCTGTACTCACCCTAAACACTTATGCTCCTGTGTCATCCCCTTCCCCCACATCCCGCCTTTTTATGTATATAACCCCTGTGTGAAAAAATAAAAATTGCGATTTGATCAGCCTATAGAGAGATCGCCATTCTTTGTGTTCACCTGTCCCCCATCTTCTCTTTCAGGTGACCTCCCCAGACCCCTGTTTAATGCCCTGCTGGCCAGGACAAGTAGTGGCTGACACACCTTAGTAGTAGTCAGCTACTTTTTAATTGGACTTGAGTACTGATCAAAAAGAAGAATACCATGCCTGGAACTGGACACCTAGCTAACCACTCAGTGCTAGAGAAGTCATGGAGAATTTATAAGCGTTGATTTACTACACAAACCTGATCACTAAAATCAATTTACAAATATTTTCCTTATGCTTACAGGTAACTGTTTTCCCATCATCAAGGAAACATCTCTTTGCAATAAATGTAGATCTTTACAGAAAGTCACAACCAATCAAAATGTAGAGTTGTGGAGCTCAGTCCGGATGGATATACCCTCTTTCAATTTTTTATTTATTTATTTATTAGATATTTTATTTACACTTCAGATGCCATCCCCTTTCCCCATTCCCCCCCTTAGAAAACCCCTATCCCATGCCCCCTTTTTCTTTTTGCACATATACATTTTTTAAAAATGTTAATCATAGGCTTTATAAGTTTGGTATTGCTCAATCAGAGGTGTAACCCACTACCCAACCTAGATATATCAACTATCTTTGACTGGTGGTGATACATGAACATCTGCCTCCCTCTCCCTGTCTCCCCCCTCTTTCTCTCTTTCATCACCTAGCTTCTCCTCTCCTTCTTCTCCTCCTCTTCTTACTCCTTCTCTTCCTCTCAGTACTCCTCCCACCTTAGCTCCTCCTACATATCACCCTTCCTGTTAAAATGAAACTTTTCTCTCAAAATACAATTAGAGATTAATTATGCCAATTTGTACCTGTGAGGTACAAGATAGTCCTCATACCCAATCCAACATTTTGTTGACTAACCAGAACCTCTGTCGTCTCTCCTAACTAAAACACTTAGTTCTGAACCTGGCTTTTTCCTTGGCTTTAGGATGAATGTGAGCTGACGACCATCCACTCAAATATTTTCTCTCAAGGTAAATAGCCAGGATTGGCTATGAGGCTATAAGTTTTCAACCCTGTCAGAAATCCAGAATGACTGAGTTAACTATAATTGTGGGAAGCACAAAGCATAGCTTCTAAAACTTAGCCAATTTATAGAGACCACTGAACACCTGGAAAACCCCTATACTACCGAACTCTGGAGCATCAAATCTTCAGCCTTCTGGCCCAGAATCATCTGACAGACCTTAGTGATGCAGAATTATTAAGGGCTGATTACTCTGTCTAGGCAGATATAATCAGTTGACTATTCTGCAAGTGTGTCCTTTTCCGGACAGTAATTTGTCTGTAGATGGAAAGAGGCAATTCTTGCCTAGTGACTATCACTGCACAACTGGAGTAACTCCAAAGATGCTCAATTTCTTCTTAGAATTCAATATAGGAAGCTGTCAGGAGCAGACAGGTCTCTAATCAAAATGAACATTAATACAGAAATGTTTGTCATGTCAATTCTGTGGATTTCTGATGTTTTGAAAATCAACTATCCATGTAAGGTAATCTGGACTGTTGCCTGTTAACTCCACTCAGCTATTTCTAAATAAAACATAGAAAACACCCTAACAATAAACTCCAACCCATGAATTTGCTGTAGTACCTTAACTCACAGGTTGACCATCTCAAATCAGTTATAAAAAGTTAAAGAAGGACTGGGTCTAAGCCTTGTATTCCTAAGTGTGTTATACTGGTACAATGCCTATGAGGGTAACAATATTCATATCACTCTTATATCAATAAGAGGCTAGTACCAATGAAAACCTTAAAATTTGTAATCAAAGTAAATTGGTGCCATTTAAGAATTTATATCTTCACCTTGATACTAATTATACAGATTTCTACTAATAGGTTATGGCTATGCAATAAACCCTAGCTAATCCTCTCTATTCCCACAAAACCACTACTTTTCCCTAGAAAGACAGCCCAACATTTACCACCTTAGTCCCCAAGCCCAGGGAATAGGGGTGCTGACTTTTCATTAGCTTCTTCAAGCTGACTATAGGCGTTGAGATATTAGAAGAGGAGTGGGGGGAAGAGCAAATTGATAAGCCTCTGATGCTGTGTCTTCACTGCCTCCAGATGGAATTCCCGGACCTCAGAGGTTTGAGCAGGTCTGCCCAGCTTGCTTGTTGAGTAGATACACCAAGGCCGATCATTCTGCAATATACAATTCTTAAAACAAATTTTAGTATCAAGATAGTTTTTTTTTTTTTAAAGAGGGCTGACATTTTATTAAGGATGTTGGTTCTAACCACTTTCCTTCTTTTCCCCCTCTTTTATTGGATATTATAATTACATTTCAAATTTTATTCCCTTACCGCATTCCCCCCACCTCCCAGGAACCACTTATCCCATCCCCCATCCTCCTGCTTCTATGAGGGTGTTTACCCACCTACCCCCCAATCCCCCTCCCCACCCTCAGATTACCCCCACCCCCCTCAGTGCTCAGCCTTCAAGGTACCATTGACCTCATCTCCCACCTATGCCCAGCAAGGCCATCCTCCCCTATATGTACAGCTGGAGTCATGTGGATCTCCATATGTGCTCCTAGGCTGGTGGTTTAGACCCTGGGGAGCTCTGGCTGGTTGGTATTGTTGCTCTCGTCATGAGGCCACCAATCCTTTAGGCTCCTTCAGTTTACTCTCTAACTTCTCCATTGGGAACCTTTGATCAGATTAATGGTTAGCTGTGAGTATCTGCCTCTGGGTATGTCAGACTCTGGGGGACACCTAATGAGACAGCCTTATCAGGCTGCTGTCAGCTTTCCCTTCCTGTCATCCATATCAGCGTCTATTTTTGGTGACTGCACATGGAATGAATACCCAGGTGGAATGGTCTCCATATAACCTCTCCTTCAGATTCTGTCCCACACTTTGTCTCCATATTTGCTCCCTTGAGTATTTAGTTACTCCTTCTAAAAAAGACCTAGGCATCCTCACTTGTTCTTTCTTCTTCATGAGCTTCATGTCGTCTGGTAGTTGAATCTTTGTTGTTTCAAAATTTGGGCTAATCTCCACTTATCAGTGAGTAAATACCATGTGTATTCTTTTGTGATTGGGTTACCTCACTCAGGATGATATTTTATAGTTCCATCCATTTACCTAAGAATTTCTCGAATTCATTATTTTTAATAGCTGCGTAATATTCCATTGTGTAAATGTACCACATTTTTTGTATCTATTCCTCTGTTGAAGGGCATCTGGGATCTTTCCAGCTTTTGGTTATTATAAATAAGGCTGCTATGAACATAGTGGAGCATATGTCTTTGTTATATGTTGGGGCATTTTCTGGGTATATGCTGGGTCCTCAGGTAGTGCTATGTCCTATTTTCTGAGGAACCACCAGACTGACTTCCAGAGTGGTTGTACCAGTTTGCAACCCCACCAACAACGAAGGAGTGTTCCTCTTTCTTCACATCCTCACCAGCATCTACTATCACCTGAATTTTTGATCTTAGCTATTCTGACTGGTGTGAGGTGGTATCTCAGTGTTGTTTTGATTTGCATTTCCCTGATGACTAAGGATGTTGAACATTTCTTAAGGTGCTTCTCCGCCATTCATGTTTCTTCAGTTGAGAATTCTTTGTTTATCTCTGTACCCCATTTTTAATGGGGTTATTTTGTTGTTTGGTGTCTAATTTTTTGAGTTCTTTGTATATATTCGATATTAGCCCTCTATTGGATGTAGGATTGGTAATGATCTTTTCCCAATCTGTTGGTTGCCATTTTGTCTTGTTGACAGTGTCCTTTGCCTTACAGAAGCTTTGCGATTTGATCAGGTCCCATTTGTCGATTCTTGATCTTAGAGCATAAGCCATTGGTGTTCTGTTCAGGAACTTTTTCCCTGTGCCTAGGTATTCAAGGGTCTTCCCCAACTTCAACTTCTCTTCTATTAATTTCAGTGTATCTGGCTTTATGTGAAGGTCCTTTATCCACTTGGAGTTGAGCTTTGTACAAGGGGATAAGAATGGATTACTTTGAATCCTTCTACATGCTGACCTCCAGTTGAGCCAGCACCACTTGTTGAAAATGCTGTCCTTTTTCCACTGGATGGTGTTAGCTCCCTTGTCAAAGATCAAGTGACCATAGGTGTGCGGGCTCATTTCTGGGTCTTCAATTCTATTCCATTGATCTTCTTGTCTGTCTCTGTACCAATACCATGCAGTTTTTATCACTACTGCTCTGTAGTACAGTTTGAGGTCAGGAATGGTGATTCCCCCAGAAGTTCTTTTATTGTTGAGAATAGTTCTCGCTATCCTAGGTTTTTTGTTATTCCAAATGAATTTGTAGATTGCTCTTTCTATCTCTATGAAGAATTGATTTGGAATTTTGATGGGTATTGCATTGAATCTGTAGATTGCTTTTGGCAGGATGGCCATTTTTACTAAGTTAATCCTGCCGATCCAGGAGCATAGGAGATCTTTCCATCTTCTGAGATCTTCCTCAATTTTTTTCTTCAGAGACTTGAAGTTCTTGTCATACAGATCTTTCACTTGCTTGGTTAGATTCACTCCAAGATATTTTATTTTATTTGTGGCTATTGTGAAGGGTGTGATTTCCCTAATTTCTTTCTCAGCCTGTTTATCCTTTGAATAGAGGAAGGCTACTGATTTGTTTGAGTTGATTTTATATCCAGCCACTTTGCTAAAGTTGTTTATCAGGTTTAAGAGTTCTCTGGTGGAAGTTTTAGGGTCACTTAAGTATACTATCATATCATCTGCAAATAGTGAAATTTTGACTTCTTCCTTTCCTATCTGTATCCCTTTGACTTCCTTTTGTTGTCTAATTGCTCTAGCTAGGACTTCCAGTACTATATTGAATAGGTAAGGTGAGAGTGGGCAGCCTAGTCTAGTCCCTGATCTTAGTGGGATTGCTTCAAGTTTCTCTCCATTTAGTTTGATGTTGGCTACTGGTTTGCTGTATATTGCTTTTACTATGTTTAGGTATGGGCCTTGAATTCCTGATCTTTCCAAGACTTTTAACATGAAGGGATGTTGAATTTTGTCAAATGCTTTCTCAGCGTCTAGTGAGATGACCATGTGGTTTTTTTTCTTTGAGTTTATTTATGTAGTGGATTACATTGATGGATTTCCGAATATTGAACCATCCTTGCATTCCTGGGATAAAGCCTACTTGATCTTGATGGATAATTGTTTTGATGTGTTGTTGGATTCGGTTTTCGAGAATTTTATTGAGTATTTTTGCATCAATATTCATAAGAGAGATTGGTCTGTAGTTCTCTTTCTTTGTTGGGTCTTTCTGTGGTTTAGGTATGAGCGTAATGGTAGCTTCATAGAACGAATTGGGTAGTGTTCCTTCTGTTTCTATTTGATGGAATAGCTTGAAGAGGATTGGTATTAGGTCTTCCTTGAAGGTCTGAAAGATTTCTGCGCTGAAACCATCTGGCCCCGGACATTTTTTGGTGAGAAGATTTTTAATGACTGTTTCTATTTCTTTAGGAGTTATGTGACTGTTTAGATGGTTTATCTGCTCCTCCTTTAACTTTGGTACCTGGTATCTATCTAGAAAGTTGTCCATTTCATCCAGATTTTCAAATTTTGTTGAGTATAGGCCTTTGTAGTAGGATCTGATGATATTTTTGATTTCCTCTGTTTCTGTTGTTATGTCTCCCTTTTCAGTCCTGATTTTATTAATTTGAATATTGTCTCTGCGCCCTTTGGTTAGTCTGGCTAAGGGTTTGTCTATCTTGTTGATTTTCTCAAAGAACCAGCTCCTGGTTTTGTTGATATTTTGTATAGTTCTTTTTGTTTCAGCTTGGTTGATTTCAGCCCTGAGTTTGATTATTTCCTGCCGTCTACTCCTCTTGGGAGTATTAGCTTCTTTTTGTTCCAATGCTTTCAGGTTTGCTGTCAATTTGTTAATGTATGCTCTTTCCAATTTCTTTTTGTGAGCACTTAGAGCTATGATTTTTCCTCTTAGTACTGCTTTCAGTGAGTCCCACAAGTTTTGATATTATGTGTCCTCATTTTCATTTAAATCTAAGAAGTCTTTAATTTCTTTCTTTATTTCTTCCTTGACCAAGTTATCATTGAGTAGAGCATTGTTCAGTTTCCAAGTGTATGTGGGCTTTCTGTTGTTTTTGTCCATGTCAAAGGCGAGTCTTAGTTCATGGTGGTCTGATAAGGTACTAGGGAGTATTTCAATCTTTTTGTATCTGTTGAGGCCTGTTTTGTGACCAATTATATGGTCTATTTTGGAGAAGGTACCATGAGGTGCTGAGAAGAAGGTATATTCTTTTGTTTTAGGGTGAAATGTTTTTATAGATGTCAGTTAAGTCCAATTGGTTCATAACTTCTGTTAGTTTCATTGTGTCTCGGTTTAGTTTCTGTTTCCATGATCTGTCCATAGGTGAGAGTGGGGTGTTGAAATATCCCACTATTATTGTGTAGGGTGCAATGTATGCTTTAAGCTTTAGTAAAGTTTCTTTTATGTATGTGGGTGCCCTTGCATTTGGGGCATAGATGTTCAGAATTGTGAGTTCCTCTTGGTACATTTTTCCTTTGATGAAAAGGAAGTGTCCTTCTTTATCTTTTTTGATTACTTCTGGTTGAAAAATGATTTTATTTGATATTAGAATTGCTACTCCAGCTTGTTTCTTGGGACCATTTGCTTGGAAGATTGTTTTCCAACCTTTTACTCTGAGGTAGTGCCTGTCTTTTTCACAAAGGTGCGTTTCCTGAATGCAGCAAAATGTTGGGTCCTGCTTACGTATCCAGTCTGATAGTCTATGTCTTTTTATTGGAGAATTGAGTCCATTGATATTAAGAGATATTAAGGAGAAATGAACGTTGTTTCCTGTTATTTTTGTTATTGGCAGTGGAGATATGTTTGTGTAGCTAGCTTCTTTTATAGTTTTTGGAAGATTACTTTCTTGCTTTTTCTAGGTTGTAGTTTCCCTCCTTGTGTTGGAGTTTTCCACCAATTATTCTTTGAAGTGCTAGATTTGTGTTGAGATACTGTGTGAATTTGGATTTGTCATGGAATATTTTGGTTTCTCCATCAATGATTTAGAGTTTTGCTGGGTATAGTAGTCTGGGCTGGCATTTGTGTTCTCTTAGGGTCTGTATGAGATATCGGTCCAGGATCTTCTGGCTTTTATGGTCTCTGGTGAGAAGTCTGGTGTAATCCTTATAGGTCTGCCTTTATATGTTACTTTGCCTTTTTCCCTTACTGCTTTTAGTATTTTTTCTTTGTTTTGTACATTTGATGTTTTGACTATTATATGGTGGGAAGTATTTCTTTTCTGGTCTAAACTATTTGGAGTTCTGTAGGCTTCTTGTATATTTATGGACATCTCTTTCTTTAGGTTAGGGAAGTTTTCCTCTATAATTTTGTTGAGGATATTTACTGGTCCTTTAAGTTGGGAGTCTTCCCCCTCATCTATACCTATTATCCTTAGATTTGGCCTTCTCATTGTGTCTTGGATTTCTTGTATACTTTGGGTTAGTAGCTTTTTGTATTTTGCATTTTCTTTGACAGTTGTGTCAATGTTTTCCATGGTATCTTCTGCACATGAGATTCTCTCTTCCATCTCTTGTATTCTGTTGGCGATACTTGTGTCTATGACTCCTGATCTTTTTTAAGGTTTTCTATCTCCAGGGTATTGTCCCTTTGTGATTTCTTTATTGTTTATACTTCCATTTTTAGATCCTGCATGGTTCTGTTTAATTCCTTCTCCTGTTTGGTTGCATTTTCTTGCAATTCCTTAAGGGATTTTTGTGTTTCCTCTTTAAGGGTTTCTATCTGTCTACCAGTGCTCTCCTTAAGTTCTTTGAGAGTGTTATTTATGTCTTTCTTAAAGCCCTCTATCATCATCATGAGAAGTGATTTTAATTCTGAATCCTGCTTTTCTGGTGTGATGGGGTGTTCAGGGCTTGCTCTGATGGGGGAGCTGGGTTCTGATGATGCCATGTAACTTTGGTTTCTGTTGCTTATGTTCTTGCTCTTGCCTTTTGCCATCTGGTTAACTCTAGTGCTGCCTGTACTTGCTGTCTCTGACTGAAGCCTGCCTTTCCAGTTATCTAGCTTGTGTCTGGTCTCCTAGGGGTCCAGGTGTCTCTGTGATCTTTTCCAGCTGCACTGAGTACAGTGGTACCTTTAGGATGCCTCAGGATATGGTGCCTCCAAGGTAGCAGTCCAGCTAGGTGTCTGCTGTTCTGGGTGCAGTGTCTCCTCTAGGATGTCTCAGGATAATGTGTCCTCTGAACTGAGTGCAGTGGCTCCTCTAGGATATCTCAGGATATGTTGTCTGACTCTCTGAGTTCAGTTGTTCCTCTCTGGCTCTGGATTGAGTGGACCTTCCTGAATGTCTCGGGCGGAATTCGGGGTCCACACAGGAGCAGACCAGGCAGAGGTCTGGTCCAGGCCTCAGATCCGGGAGAGGGGCAGAAGAGGAGTGTTAGTCCGCAGGGGTGCGGGGGGGGTTGGGGGGTGAGAGGGTGGGTATCTGCTGGAATCTGAGTGCTCACAGCACCCAGCTATGGGCTTAGGGCAGTGTGTGGATCTTCCTACCTACAGATGGCTGTGGGATCCGTGGAGCCTCCAGGATGTCTCGGGCGGAATCCTGGGTCCACACAACAGCAGACCGAGCAGAGGTGAGAATTTATATGTTCTTAAAAGAAAATTTCGGAGCCAGGTGTGTGATATCTCCATGTGAGTTATTGTCCAGGGAGGCCCCATAGATTTCTAAAACAACATATATTGCCTTTGCTCTTGCTTATGTTAAGTAACTAATTGATGAGGTCCTATTGCTAAAGAAGACATATATTTTGATGTAACACAGAGAAATCAAGCCAGAACTGAGATAGAATATTGTCTTATAGCTAAAAGGCTGCTGGGAGAGGTATATCATCACTGGAATTACTATGTGCTAAATGACTAACCTGATGAGCACGATGTGCCCACTGGTGCCATAGTGACATGGCTGTTTGTAGGGACAAGCAACTAATTTCTCATTGGATTTGAGAATTTTGAGTGGATGATGTACACACTTAATATGTGAACAAGTACAAAAGTGTATGGCCATGAAGTTGTAAAAATTAAAAAAGAGATAAGAACAAAAATGTTGCAGTTCATCTGATATATCTGCATCTTATATATGAACCGGATGTGGAAAAGCACATTCTGAGGCATCTACAAGAGCTTCTGGATAGGGAAAACCAGATAGGCTCAACAATCACTACTTTGAACAGTTAAGAGAAAAAGGTTCTGAGCTAAAGGCTGTCATTTACAGATTACACTTACAATTTAAAACCAAGAAGAATTAGGAAAAAGATGTGGACAAAAGTGAAAAGTAACAGCTGTGTGCAAAGACAAATTCTGTCAATGAGGAAAAAGTTCTAAAACCAAATTAAAGGACTGAAGGAACTCCCACAGGAACATGTCAGCCATGGAGGCCAGACTCATGAGTGGAAACTTTAGCACTTGAAAGATGTGAGCTGGCTGCTAGGAATGCCCTCTGCAAGACCTTAGGAAAGAGTCACAAGAGTCTCAAGATCCTAATTGATTATCAGGTTTATGTTTCCTACCAGCAGGTACCACTGATCACAATGAAACTTACAAAAAGTGCTAAGAAAATGATAACAGCCTATAATTGATGCAAAGTATGGTACAACCTATGAGTCCTACATGCAAGTTACAATTGCTTCCCGTTCTGTATCTGTCCTGTGCAGTTAATCTTCAAACATTGTTTCAAGACACCAATGACATCCTAAGTGGGTAGCACAACGCATATTTCACATTTGTACAAGGTAAAAAGAGCAGATGGTAATGATTACAAACTCTTAGGGCTAGGTCGTAATTACTCTAATTCATAAAAATTTAAGAAATGTTTAAAAACTTATTTATTCTATTATATGTGCAATAGTGCTTTGCCTGGATTTGGGTTTATGTACTGTTTGTGTACCTAGTTCTCACAGAGGAGAGGTGTCAATTCCTGTGGAGTCATAATTACAGGTTGTTGTAAATTACTGTGTGGGTTCCTGGAATCAAACCTGGGTCTTCTGCAAGAGCAATACATGATTTTTTTTACACTGATCCATCACTGCAGGTCCACATAGTATTATAGTGGGAGATATTATAAAAGAGGCATCCAGCTGGCTTCTGGCTTAGCCACCAAGTTCCTGCACTAATGCTGGCTATCTGCAGGCTGCCTGGCCTCAGCTGGGCGTTCTCATCTTGGCAGGTCTCTAGTGGGCCAAAGCTCCAGAACTCTCCCTGAGGCCATGCTACCTCCATGCCATGACTGTCTATCCCGCTATCAGCTACCATAATACCCATTACCTGGTAAAATCAAAACTCTAGATGTTTATAGTTAACCAATAGTTTTATATATAAATAAAAATTACAATCCACAAGATGCCCACACAATCTAGACAAGTTATCCTAATTATCTTAACATTTTGATATGCATGACTACCTGAAACTACTAAAACCATGTGGGTTCACTTCTGCCAATTTGCCTTCCTCCTCTCCTGCATCTCCCTCTCTGCCACCCTTAGCTCCGCTTCCCTTTTCCCTGTCCAATGTCAGGCCTCCCACATCAAATAGATTGGACAGGGAAATTTATATCATATTTCACCCTTTCTGTTAGAATAAAAAACAAACAACTTTTTCTCAAAATATAAATTTAGCATGGCTATTACCATTTTGTAATTGTAATGTACAAGATAGACCTAATATCCAGTCCAACATTATTGTCAATAAAAAAGACCACTGTCATCTATCCTAATTTAAAAGATTATAGTTCTGCACCTGGTTTATGTCCTGACTTCAGATTGAATGCCATCTGAAAAACATCCTCTCAACTCTGTTCTTTCCATGTACATAACCTGGGTTAGCTATGAGACATGAGTCTTCAACTCAATCAGAAATCTAGGAGCGACTGATATTAACTGAAAATATATAGGAAGCCTAACACAGCTTCCAGAACTGAGACAAATTGTAGAGACAGCCAACTACTATACAGCCCCAGTAAGTCAGGAAGTTGGAGCAACATTTTTCAGCCTTCTGACAGACTTTAGTAATGCAGAAGTTTGAAGGAATGATTCTGCATAGTGTGTCCCTTTTCTGGACAGTATTATGTCTGTAGATGAAATGAGGCGATTCTTGCCTAGTGGCTGTCTTGCCACTACTGGAATAACTCCACAGATGCTCAATTTCTTCTTTGAATCCAAGAAAGGGAAGCTGTTAGGAACAGATTTGTCTCAACAACAAATGAGTAAAAGCCATTAAGTGCCACATTCTGTGGATTTTTGAAATTTTTGAAAACCAACTATCTATGTAAAGTAATCGGGACCGTTCCTTAACTAGACTCAGCTATTTCTAATTAAAATCTAGAAAACACACTAACAATAAACTCAGAGCCAAGAATTTGCTATTTGGCTCTTAACTAACAGGCTAAACATCTCCAATAGATTAAAATAACAGTTAAGGAGTGGGTCCAAGCCTTGTACTTACAAAATTTTGTATCAATAGAAAAATTTATAATAATGAAACCCTTGATTTTGCATTAAAATAAATTCTGTACCATCTAAGAAACCATGACTTCAACCCAGTAAGAATTATAAAGATTTTTACCAATAGATTATGGCTATGTAATCAATTCTAGCTATTCCTCCCTGTTTCAATTAAGACCATTCTAAATTCCCTAGAAAGACAACCTAATATAACCCCCTCCACCCCCAAAACACAGGGAATTGGGATGATGACTCTTCATAACTTCTTCAAGATGAATATGGGCATTGAAATATTTTCAAGAGTGGTGGGAGGAAGGTTAGGGAAAGTAGTTACTGATGTCTGTGTCTTGGCTGGAGTCGACTGAAAGTCCAGGACATCAGGGATTCAAGTAGGTCAGTTCAGCATGTCTGTTGAGGAGATTCACCATGTAATATATAAATCTCAAAACAATATTTTAGTATCATCAAGATAAATTTTTGTTTGATTCTCTGGAATCTAATGTCTGGAGGCCTACCTCTGCCATGTCTGATCCATATTACTCTGGAAGGTGAATATACCCTAATCACATTTTCTAAAAACACAAAGATTAAACCTTTTTCCCAAATCAGCATTTCCTTGAGCCTGTAATCAGAAAATCCTTTATTTAGATCTCTTTTCTAGAGGAATAATAAACAACAAAACTCAAAATCACACCCATTTTGAAAATTAAAACAATCTAAAACAAATGAAGTAAACAAAAGTACTGTATTTGCCTATTATTAGGCCTTATCTATGTTGTCAAGCAGGATTAAAAACACAAGATTGCCATGAAGCCCATGTTAGACAGAATTTGAGTATCCTAAAGCATATTAAAGCAATATACCTTTATACCAACTTTCTGTTTGGCTCTCTGCCTGGAGTCACAGACCTATTAATTAATACCTGATAATATCTGTCTGTTGGTCTCTCTACCTGGAGCCACAGACAAATTTTCACTCTCTTTGTTCCAAACCATGGGCAAAATTCCCCACATGATTTGGACAAACCTGTTTATAAATGTATCCTAAAAACAAATAATTTCAATATCATAAATTCAGAGTTAAATCCCTCTGCACTAAAAGGCAGGCAACTTCACTCTTTTCCTAGCTAAAAGCAGGCTGCAGTTCCTCATAGCAGGGGTTCTGGGAGCTGCCAACTGTTTGTTTCAAAGTTCCTGTGCTTGAGTCACCTGGCTCCTTTAGCACTCATAGATACTCACTTTAAAAAATATATACAATTCTAACTTTCAGCCTAATCATCTTAAATTTCTAGAGAACACTTGCTCAACACATTGGTTCGCCATTTGTAGTAGGAGATATTAGAAAAGGGCATCCAGCTGGCTCCTGGGTTAGCCACCAATTTCCTGCTGTAATGCTGGCTATCTGCGGGCTGCATGGGGCCCAGCTGGATGTTCTCATCTCAGCAGGCTCTCTAATGGACCTGAGATCCAGAGTTCCCATCACGGCCATGCTACCCCCACACCACAATTATCCACCCCAAGATCAGCCACCGCAAAACCCATTACCCTGTAAAATCAAAACTCTAGATGCTTATAGTTAACCAATAGATTTATATATCAATAAAATCTCAATAAAAGATGCCAACACAATTTAGATGTTATCCCAATTATCCTAACCTTTTGATATGCATAACTACCTGAGATTACTAAAGCCATGTGGGTTCACTTCTGCCTCCATTTTGCCTCCCTCCTCCCCTGTGTTTCTCCCTCTCTGTTACCCTTAGCTCTGCCTCCCTTTCCCCTGTCCAATCACAGACCTCCCGCTGCAAGTAGATTGGACAGGGAAATTTCTGCTGCATAATATCTCACTCAAATGGTAAACTCTGCTTCTTGACATTCAATTTATCATATGGAGAAGACCAAAGCAGAAATCCTACCCGTTTGTCTACTATGACACTTTCATGTTGAGTAGAGTCCTAAGAACGATGAGACTCAGTATGTTAATGGCCATTGTTTATATTCTTAGATTGATAAGGGACCTCTGAAGTCTGACATGTCTTACAATTGATGTTGAGGATAGGAGATTTCTGACTGTGGGAGACATGCAAGAGGCCCTGGTTTTGTCTCTGTCCACCAGGGGGTGGAGTTTCCTAACAGATCATAATCTCTGTGAATCATAAACTTCATATGTTCATCTTTGGTGTCATTTCATCATTTCTTCATGTGAAGAGTTGAGAGCATCACTCTGAAGATGAATACTTCTCCAGCTTTAGTGACTGTGATGCTGCTGTTCATGCTTAGTGAGTAAAGTGACTTAGAATTTGCACTCTTTCTTCTAAGATGTCTTAAAAATATTTAATTAATATAATTAAGAGCTTTGTCTTTAATGTGACACAGATATTCTATTCTTCCTCCAGAGAGAACACATGGAAATTCAGTGACCCAGGAGCAAGGTCAAGTGACCCTTTCAGAAGATGACTTTCTATTTATAAATTGCACTTATTCAACCACAGGGTACCCAACTCTTTACTGGTATGTCCAATATCCTGGAGAAGGTCCACAGCTCCTTTTGAAAGTCACAACAGCCAACAATAAGGGAAGCAGCCGAGGTTTTGAAGCTACATATGATAAAGGAACCACGTCCTTCCACTTGCAGAAAGCCTCGGTGCAGGAGTCAGACTCGGCTGTGTACTACTGTGCTCTGGATGACACAGTGGCAGAAACCACAGGGGGAGCTGAGCACAAACTCTGAGAAGCAAAAGGAAGCCTGACTTCTGATCATCTGCCTTTAGATCACCCTGTTTCCCCCACAGTGTGTTCTGTGTGCCCCAGTATTTCTCTGGTTGATCAAAATCATGCAAATGGTTTGAGCAGAACAAGAAGGAGATGTTACCACATTTGAATTTTCATAGAGGAAGCTGAACCATAGAACATCTGTGATTCCTCATGGAGAATCATAGTGATTTCATAGGAAAGCCATGGAAACAATGGCAGTTGTCTTCATCTCCATATGCAAGTATTTCTTTTTGTATTGTTGCATGTCACCTCTGGCCCAAGTTTTTTTTTTATCAAGGGCCAAATATGTCAGGAAAGTGTCAATCTCATAATTGTAACTAATACCATGGAAGGACCGGTATCAGAGCTACAGCCCTTCCATATCTCAGATTTCTAATAAAGGAGTATAAGTAGAAAAGAAAGAAAAAGGGGAAGCTGGAGAAGGTAGGCAGTCTTCAATTTTTCAATGTTTCTCTTCTCACCCTGATAATGTCTAACTAATACTATGGAAGGAGAGGTTATCAGAGAGCTATAGCCCTTCCATATCTCAAGATTTCTAATACATGAATATGGGTATTAAAGAAAGGAGAAAGAGAAGCTGGAGCAGGTAGACAATCCTCAGATTTTCAATGTCTTGCCTCTCTTCTAAATCCAAGACCTCATAGTCTTAGCCCCAGCACTGTAGCAGACTACCTGCTTAGCCTCTCCTTTCTCTTTTCCCTGTTTCCAGAGCACTAGCCTAATCCTGATGACCCCAATTTCCTCCCTACTGTGGATGTCCTCACTCCACACCTCTTCTAGCCCACCTCCATGTCCAACTGTGAGCATCTAATGGAAAAAAAGCCACATTCTGTCTGGAATTCTAGTGTTCACATCTGGCAAGATATCAGAAGCATTCCCTACCAGCCTACCCACAGCCACCTTACTTTCTTAAGAATCAGAGTGGACAACAGAACCCAAGGACACATATCCACCAAAGTCAAAGGTATATGCATTAAGAATTGCAGTGATTACAAACTCAGATGCCTAGATTACAGCATAAAAACAATTAACAGCCAGAATAATATGTTTTCATTAAAGCCCAGAAATCCCATTCCAGTAGGCTCCAAGAAATGCAATATAGGTGATGTGCAAGATAAGGTCTTCAAATTAGACTTTATGAATATGTTAGAGTTCTTGAAAGAAAAAGATGAATAAATTCCTTAAAGAAATCAACCAAATCACAAACAATGGGATGAAATGAAGAAAGCAGTTCATGACTTGCAAGTGGATATAGAATCAATAAAAACAACAAATACTGAGGGACAACTGGAAGTGAAAATTTTAGCAACCCAAACAAGAAGGTTAGAGGCAAACTTCACCAAGAGTGTACACAATGGAAGAAATAAGAGTCTTAGACATTGAATACATGATAGAAAGATGGATAGCTTGGACAAAGAAAATGTTAAATCTAAAAATATACAATCACATAACATCCACGAAATCTAATACACTTTGAAAAGCCCAAATCTATGAATCATAGAAATAGAGAAAGGAAAATGTACCCAGGTCAAAGATGCAGAACATACTTTCAACAAAAAACATAGAAGAAAAATCCCTACCCTTGAAAAAGGAGATGCCTATCAAGGTAGAGTAGACATAAAGAATACCAAATAGACTGGATGAGAAAAGAAGTCTCATGACACATAATAATCAGAACAGTTAAACTACAGGAGAAAGAAGGATTATTGAAAGGTACGGGGGGGGGGGGGGTTGGGTTGGGGGGGTGACCAAATAACATGTAAAAGCAGACATCTTAGAATAATGCCTGACTTCTCAATGGAGATCCAGAAGGCCCTGGACCAATATTCTATGAATTCTAAGAGACCACAGATGCCACTCAGACCTTACTACTCAGCAAAACTTTCAATCCTCATAGATGGAGGAAGACATTTAATGATAAATCAAATTAACAGACTCTATCTAACAACCCTGATGCCCCTCAAGAAAAGAACGGAGCAAAAAATGTGGTTGATTTACACAATGGAATACTACTCCACTATTAAAAACAAGGACGTCATGAATTTTGCAGGCAGTGATTTCCTTTGTCCTGTATGTTTGGACTTTTCTCCATGATTTTCTGTAGAGAATTTCTTTTATTGTCTTGTTTATTTGGTTTCTAAATGCTTCATATATATGTCTTTTCTTAGTTTAGGAAAGTTTACTTCTATGATCTTTTTGAAGGGACCTTTTATGCCATTGACCTTGGATATTCTTTATTTATGTTTATAATTTAAAGACAAGTATTTTCAAATTTCTGAAAATAATCATAATAATCATGATTTTAGCAATATGTTCATTTTACCTGCACATGTGTCTGTGCATCTCATATGGGCTTGGTTACTGACAAGGCCAGAAGATGATGTCATATCCCCTAAAACTGGAGATAGAGCTGATTGTGAATCACCATATGGGTGCTTGTAATTAAATGCAGATCCTTTGGAAGAGCAGTTGGTGCTTTTAACCATCAAGCTATCTCTCCAGATTAAGACATTGCCTTTTAATGTTGTCCCTCTATTCCTCCATGTGTGTGTTTGTGTGCTCTTGTGCATGAATCCTTTTTATATTTGTTGTTTATCTTTGAGCCATAATACTCTATCTTTTGTTGATCCACTGTATCGTTACCACTCAACCCATGAATTTTTTCATTGGCTTATTAAGTTTCCATTTCCATTTTCATTTCTGCCTGCGTCCTCTTCAATATTCCCATCTCTCCTTTATCCTGGCATGGATATAGGATTTATATGGATTTGGGGGAGAGTGCAGGAAGCATCCTGCATACTCAACAGGTGTATAAAGACTGCTGGGACTTGATGTTGGATATCAACCATAAGACTCTTTTAAAGAAGATTTCTTACCATGGCCCTAATGAACGAGCTAGTAGTGAAGAGGGCTCATCCTTCAGTTTCTGCTTGTTGTGAGGGTCACAGATCTCTCATCTTCAGTTATATTTATACAGAGTGTCAAGTTGTAAATCTCTGAATCTTATCAAGACTTTTATTTCTCTTTTGCTTAAGGCCCAACCAAGGGGAGTCTTCTCTCCCCTATCTTGTTTTCAGCATTCAGTGTTAATGGTTCTTCATTTCTTTTAAAAGCTCAAACTCTAGTAATTGGAATTTTCACTGGCCCTGTTGTTTACTTTGTGACACCAACATTTATTTATCACTCCCCTCACCTGGCAGCCACATAGCTGATGCTTCGTTTCAGTTTCCCAGTGATTCAGGAAAGTGCAGGACATGTGGGCCCAAGCTACTAGACAGGCATAAGAACTTGTAAAGTTGAATGGGCTAAAACCCTGGGAACCTCAGAGGTCTGAGAACAGCAGGAGTAGAGCTGATTCTGATTCTTACCTGTGTCTGTACCTGCTCTGGAACATGTAACCAGGATAGCCAATGGAGATGACCACAGACACTCAGTCACATAGCATAATACCTGGAGTTCTTCTCTGTGCTTATGAGGTATTTGGAGAGCCTTGAGCCTTCAGTCAATGACTTTCTCTTCCCGGATATTCTCACTTCCTTCCCCCAAGAGGTTTATTCTGGTTCACCCTGAATAAAGTTCATGCCTCAATAAAGCAATATGAACAAGCAAGGATTGTCTGAGATCCTAAAAGATCTCCACAGGGAAGGTCTTCATCTAAAAGAGCTACACCTAAGACTCCCAAAGAAGGCTTTTCTCTTCTCCTACCCTTAGGATACTCTGCACTTGCTCCAAATCAGATTGATCCTGCTCCACTCAGGCTCGGCTTTCTTCTACCTTCCTGGAGTGTAGATGCCCCAAGGTGAAATGTAGACACTGGTCTCTCCTTCTTGTCTTCCTCTACTGGCAATACCAGCAGTGCCTGAGTAGGCAGAAAGGAGATTGAGAACTGCAGAATTCGTCCCAGATCTCGCTGTTGTCCTACTGGTCCTGTATATAGTGGAGTCTGATTTCCTGAAGAGAAACATGTGCTATGGACTCCCAATTTTAGAATTTGCTCTGCCTCTTCAGGACCTGTGTCCTGGCGATATCCAGACACCTCTGGCAGAGAGGAAGAATAAAGTATGACAGGAAAGTGCTGTGTGTCTCTAATGGGCCATTCTCCTGTTCTTCTAGGGGAAGAACTGCTAACCTAGCTGTATACATTTCATTGCAATCGCTTACAGGGGGGTGTGCATCTTACAAAGACGGTGCTTCAAGTTTAGTTTCATGCTTCTTTTGAACATTTTCCAAGGCCATGGTGCTTGTTGTTTTGTTCTTCTCACTTGTCCTATAGATTTTTTTGAGACATGTCTTTTTTGGATGTCACAGACAGGTTTTAAACTCACATCCTCTTGCTTCATCCTTCCAAACTAGAATCCCTATTGGGAGTATAAGCACGTGCCACTGTGATTATGTCCTTCAGGTTTCTTAATTCCTGAGCAATGAGTATTATTATTATTGTCCTGGACAATGCACTCTTGGAGAAAACTGTTCGAATATGAGCATCTTTCTCTCATTCTGTTTTCTTTGTACTTGTTGATGAAAAGAAAGGTTTGATCAAATGATATTTTATGGATGCTGATTACATGGTTCTTGAGTGGGAAAGAATCTTCAGTCAGCTTCTGCAAGGCCTCAGTGCCCATTGTGGGACTGTGTAGCAGGCACTGAGCTCCCTGTCTCACAGATGCTAGCTCACTTGTGCTAGGAGGACCTGGGATGTGAAATACACAGGATTGTTCCTTCAAAGAAAAGAATGCATAATCTGTTATTTGTCCAGAAGTCTGGGATTAAAGGTGTTTAATAGCTTGATGACTTTCACACTATCTGTGGCCAGCAATCACCCAGTCCCTTCCCCACCCTCATCCCCACCATTACCATAAGCTTGTTTTTATTGAACCTATCTTTATGAAAGGTGTCCCATGTGTTTTACAGAGAGTTTTAATGTTGTCATGTCCATTAGTTATTTACCTTATTGTGTTCTTCAGGGAGATTAATGTATGCTTTACTGTGTACACAGGATTGAGTTAATTACCACCAGAAAGGTTTTCACCAAAATGTGCTGCACTTAAACATTCGTAAAATAAACTACTCAATATCAGTCTACCGAAATAGGAACCAACCAACACCTGCTCCTAGTTGTGTTGATCCAAACTGTCTGCTTGCCTTCCACATTTCTTAACTCTGCTGGCCATGGAAGTCTCACAGGTCCCTGCAGGACAGTTATTTCTTTATTTGTTTCTATGTGGACCTACATCAGCTCTGGCATAGATATTCTACTAGTATGTATAGCTTGTTGACTATGATAGAAAGGGAGGGTGGGTAAATTAAAAGTGTTAGGGAAAAGAGAGAAGGAAGAAAGGGGAGAGATGGAGAGGGGAGCAAGAGTCAGAAAGACGGAGGGTGAGAGGAATGAGATCTAGAACTTTCACAGATCAATCCCCACACAACAGGACTTTATTCAAGAAAAGAGAATAAAATAATTAGTCAAATGAACAAGTTCCCTAGGTTTTACTTGGAGTTTAGGTGGTGAATACAGCACCAGCTCTTTTGTAGCAATCCATGGTAAGTTCTCTTTAGACACAAGTGTGCTCCTGATACCAAATGGAATGAAGAATTCCAGGCCTTTCTAGACTGTGGCCTAGATAAGCAGCCAGCCAGGCCATCTGTAAGCCTTGAAGATGGATCTGAATGAGGGTCTCAATTGTTGGAGCTGTGCTGTATTGAAGAACTTCCCTCAGATTTCCATGCTGACATTTCATAGGTGGTTTTACAGTCCAGGTGACTGCCTGTGTTTGAAACGTATTATTACTGAGAAAGAAGACAAAATCTGCTGAGTGTGTACACACGTTTCCCTCTTTCCATCCCAATTTGGAGCAATGAAATGCCCTGCAGTGGGTAGAGGGAACTTGCAAAGTGCACCTCTAGCAGAAAGGCAGGGCATCACATGAGGGATGGGGTTGCCATTCCACAGCCAAAAACTCTAACCCAAAATTGTTCTTTTCTGAAAGAACTGCAGGGAGAAAAATGGAGAGGTGCCTGAGAAAAAGGAGGTCTAGTGACAGGCCCAAATTGGATTCCAGCTCAAGGAGAGGCCCCAAGGCCTGATACTATTATTGAGGCTATGGAGTGCTGACCTAAAGGGGTCTATCATGACTGTCCTCCCAAAGACCCAACAAGCAGCTGAAAGAGTCAGATGCAGATATTTACACCCAAACATTCAACAGAAGCTGCTGACCCCTGTGGTCGAATTAGGGAAAAGCTGGAAGAAGCTGAGGAGGAGAGCAACCTTGTAGGAGGACCAGCAGTCTCAACTAACCTGGACCTCTGAGATCTCTCAGACAATGGACCACAAACAGGCAGCAAACACTAGCTGATATGAGACCTCAGACACATACACAGTGGAGGACTGCTAGGTCTGGACTCAGTCAGAGAAGATGCACCTAACCCCAAGAGACTGAAGGGCCCAGGGAGTGAGGAGGTGTGGTGGGGTGGGGGGTGTGAAGACATCCTCATGGAGGCTGGGTGGTGGGGGGAAGAGGTATTGGTTGTGAACAGTCAGAGGGTGGACTGGGATGGGGATAAAATCTGGCGTGCAAAAAAAAAAAAAAGATTAAAACAAAATAAAAAAACTCCAACTAAAATCTCAAGTCCTTTACTTTTTAACTTGTTAGGTTAGAATACTTTGCAGTTTGAATATTTTTTTGATCACTATGTTGAGCCCACAAGATGGCAGTGTTTTCATTGGGATCCTTAGCAAAGTTCTCAAATGGAAGGGAAGTGGGGGATGGGGTCTGGGGAGAAGGGTACAGGAAGAGGAGGAGGGGTAGAGAAAGGGCTGGAGAAAAGGCTTGGTGCTTCTGAGATCATGAAGAGTCTTTTTTTCTTTTAGTTGCCAACTTAGAGTTGAGGATCTCAGTCCTCAGTGAAGAGGAAGGAGGAGAGAATGAAATCCTTGAGTGTTTCACTAGTCATCCTGTGGCTGCAGTTAAACTGTAAGTTTGGGAATTTCTTCTGGATCCAAGTGTGATATTAGCTCCAGGCTAGTGGTAGAAACTCAGATGTTCTTAATATCTAGTTAGGGGTGGGAGAGCCATGGAAAAAACATTCTAGAGTGTTAGCATCCATATGGATCTAGTCTTGATTGTCTGGCCTTTGTCTTTGCCCACAGGGGTGAGCAGTCAGCAGAAGGTACAGCAGAGCCCAGATTCCCTCATTATCCCAGAAGGAGGCATGGCCTCTCTCAACTGCACTTCCAGTGATCGTAATTTTGATTACTTCTGGTGGTACAGACAGCATTCTGGGGAAGGCCTCAAAGCACTGATGTCCATCTTCTCTGATGGTGAAAAGGAAGAAGGCAGATTTAAAATTCACTACAATAAAGCCAGCCTGCATGTTTCCCTGCACATCAGAGACTCCCAGCCTGGTGACTCTGCTCTCTACTTCTGTGCAGTGAGCACACAGTGCTCCCCAGGCACCTGCAGCCTACACCCAAACCTACTGTGCCCCATTAATGCCTGAGATAGGGCACACACTACCCAGTGGAGACATTCTGTTTCTAGTCTATATGCAATAAGAATTGAGAAAAGAGTAGAGAGGGCTTGATTGATTGGAAAAGCATTTTAACATTTTGAATATAAGTAATCCTGAGGGAAAGGCACAAGACTGATTTGGTTGAAATATTTTTCATTTTTCTCACTTGCTGATGGTTACACAGCAGTGTACACACTCTTAATGTGCATTTCTTATTGAGTTGTAAGACAAGCACATGGCCAGGAGACTTAATGCATGCCATGCCATAAAGACCATAATCACCTCTTCTTTGTTTTTTAACCATTTTCAATAAAATATTTGTTTTCTGAATTAAAAGCCAGCTTACAAAGTAGAAAGTTTCTGTATGGTAGTTTCATACATATTTACTTTCTGTTGACCTTTTCCAAGCGTATCCACTGTGTCATCTCTCACTTCTCAATTCTTACTTAAACCTTGTTGTTGCCAAGGCCCTCCATTCCACTTCCATATCTTCTGTTCTCTTACCTCCTACTCATCTTTCATTATGCTCTTTTTCCCTCCTTTTCTAGTTTTCTGGTATCTACTCACATCCATAGTCACATGAGTACATATAGATGAAAAATAGAAGCTAAGATTTGCATGTGTTTGTGTGTTTGTGTGTTTTTATGTGTTTTTATGTTTTACATATATGAGTTATTATGCGGCCATAATAACTCATTTACTATGGTATTTCTCAATTATATCCATTCCAGGCAAATTATATAATTTCCTTTTTTCATTTCTCCAAATTATATATATATATATTCATTACCCAAATGAATATATATAATGAATACATAACTATATGTATCATTATTCAAGCTTTCATTTTCTGTTCCTTTGTTGATGAACATCTAGGCTGCCTTTATTCCCTAGCAATTTTGAGTAAAGTAGCAATTAACATGGTTGAGGAAGTATCTCTATAGTAGCATACAGAGTCCTTCAGATATATATCCAGGAATTACAAAGCTGAACCCTATAACACTTCTTCTTTTAGCTGTATGAGAATCCTTCACACTAATTTCCATAGTTGTTACATTAGTTTCTATTTTTATCAATGATGAACGAAGGCTTCCTATTTTCCAAAATACTCACCAACATTTATTGTTATTTTTAATCTTTTTTATTCTTTCATACAATATCTCGACTGTAATGTCCATTTTCTACATTCTTCCTAGTTGTTTCCCTCCAATCTCCTGTCTCTCCCAGATCCATTCCTTTTTTCTTTCCCTTCAGAAAAATGCAGGCATGCCAAGGATATCAGCCAAACACAAAATACCAAGTTACAATAAAACCAGATAGAAACCCTCATATCAGAGCTGGGTAAGGCAACCCAATAGGAGAAAAAGGTTTCCATGATTAGGCAAAAGAGTCAGAGCAACCCTTCCTTCCACTGGTAGGTATCTCACAAAACCACCAAGGTAACAATCATAATGTATTTGTGTAGGACCTACAGCAGATCCAACCAAGCTCCATGATTTTTGCATCAGTCTCTGTGAGTCCCTCAGGGCCCTGCTTAGTTGATTCTGTGGACCATTTTTTCTTGGTGTCTCCAACTACTATAATTCACCCCCATGCCTGACATTGAGTTTTTACATTGGCTCCAATATAAGGGACCCAACTGAGATCTCCAACATGAGCTATCTCTCAGACTAATGTTTGCTTGTGGGTCTCTGCATCTTCTCACATCAACTGCTGGAGGAAGCCTCTCTGATGAAGATTGGGCTAGGCACTGATCTAAGAGTATAGCAGACTTTCATTAGGAATCACTCTGTTGATTTTTTCTTCTATTCTAGATCTCTAGGCTATCTGTCCTGCAGATCCTGGTTGTCCAGCCAATGTTGGACATAGGCTCCCTTTTGGGGCCTGAGCCTCAAATTAGATCAGTCATTGGTTAGCCCTTCTAACAAGTTCTGTGCCTCCAGTGCTTCTGCACATCATGCAGGCAGGATGGATTGTAGGTCAAAGGTTTTGTGACTGAGTTGGTGTCCCAGTGCTATCACTGGAAGTTCCCTGGTTTCAGAAGATGTCCAGTTTAGGCTCCACATCCTTCATTACTGGGAGTCCTCACAAGGGTCATGGTAGTAGAATCCTGGGAGTTTCCTTTGCACTAGGAAAGTGCACCATTCATGAAATGCACTCCAATCCCAGTTGCCTCTTACAGTATTCTCTCCCTCCATCCCAACACCTGATGATTCTTGTTCCCATTTTAGCTCACTCTGAGTCCACCTGATGAATATATTCTATTTCTTCTTCCCAGGGAGATACATGAGTCCCTCTTTGAACCCTCCTTTTTACTTAGTCTCAGATCATATACCATGCTTGTCTTTCTTGGTCTGGTTTATTTCTCTCAGGATGATTTTTTCTAGTTCCATGCATTTTATGGTGTAGGGTTTTTTTTTTGTTTTGTTTTGTTTTGTTTTTAGACAGCTGAGTTATACTCTACTGTGTAAATCTACCACATTTTCTTTATCAATATTCAGTTGAGAGGTATCTAAATTTTTTCTAGTTTCTGGATATTATGAATAAAGGTATAAATATAAACAGGTATGCAAGTATCTTTGTGGTAGGATAAAGTGATATTTTGGTACATGTTGAAGAGTGATATAGTTTGTCTTGAAGTAGAAGGATTCCCAAGTTTCTGAGAAAATACTATATTAATTTCCTTGGTGCCTATACAAGTTTGCACTCACAACAGCAATGGAGAAGTGTTCCCCTTGCTCCACAAGAGCTGCCTGCAAGAGCTGTCACTTATGGTTTTGATCTTAGCTATTCTACAGGTGTAAGGTGGAATCTCAGATTTGTTTTGTTTTGCATTTTTCTACTACCTAAGGATGTTAAACATTTCTTTAAGTGCTTCTTAGCCATTGGGATTCCTCTGTCAAGAACTGTATGTTTAGGTCTGTACCCCATTTTTAAATTGGACTCTTTGGTTTGTTGATGTCTAGTTTCTTATTCTTTTTTGTTGTTGTTCTTTTTTATTGGATTTCTTATTTATTTACATTTCAAATATTATTCCCTTTCCAGGTTTCCCCTCCAGCAACTCCCTATTCCTTTTCCTCCCCCTGCTTCTATGAGGGTGTTCCCTATCCACCCACCCACTCCTGCCTCCCTGCCCTGGCATTCCCCTACAATGGGGCATTGAGCCTTCACAGGACCAAGGGCCTCTCCTCCCATTGATGCCAGAATATATATGTTGGATATTAGCCTCTATTGCATGTGGAATTGGTGAAAATCTTTTTCTATACTGTAGGCTGCTGTTTTGTCCTATTGACACTGTCCTTTACCTTACATAAACTGCCATTTATTATTTGTTGATTTAGTGTCTGAGCTGTTACTATTGTGGTCAGGAAGTTTTCTCTTGATCCAATGAATATTCCCATTTTCTCTATCAGGTGCAATGTATCTGGTTTTATATTGAGGTCTTTTATCCAGTTGGAGTTGTGTTTTGTGCAGGGAGACAAATATGGATCTATTTCCATTCTTCTCCATGCAGACATTCAATTTGACCAACACCATTTGTTGAAGGTACTTCCTGCTTTCCATTGTGTCTTTTCAGCTTCTTCATCAAAAGCCAGTATTCATATATCTGCAGATTTGTTTCTGGGTTTTCAATTCTATTGATTGATATGTCTGTTGTTATGCAATGCCATGTGGTTTTTATTACTATAGCTCTGTAGTACAGCATGAAATCAGGGATGGTCATACCTTCAGATATTCTCTTATTGTTCAGGATGCTTTTACCTATCCTGTGGTTTATTTTTTTATATTTTTTTATACAAAGCAGAGTATTGTTCTTTCATTGCCTGTAAATATTGTGTTGGAATTTGATGGGGATGCCATTGAATCTGTCATTTGTTTTTGGCAGCATGGCCATTTTTACTATGCTTTTAGTATAGATCCATGAGTATAGAAGATCTTTCCATTTTCTGACATTTTCCACATTTTTTTCTTCAAAGACCTGAAGTTTTTATAAGTCTTTCACTTTCCTGGTTAGTTTCCCCAAGATGTGTTATCATTCGTGGTTACTGTGAAGTGTGGTGTTTCCTTCATTTCTTTCTCAGTCTGATTTTCATTTGTATATAGGAAGGCTACTGATTTCTTTGAATTAACCTTGTATCTAGCCACTTTGCTGAAGGTGTTTATCAGCTGTAGGATTTCTCTGGTAGATATTTGGGGCCATTTGTGTATACTATCATCTAATCTGAGCATTGCCTTTCCAATTTGTATCTCATTGATTCGCTGTAGTTGTCTTATTTTTCTAGCTAAAACTTCAAGTACTTTATTGAAGAGATATGGAGAGAGTGGACAGCCTTGTCTTCTTCCTGATTTTAGTGAAATTGCTTTCAGTTTCTCTTAATTTAATTTGATGTTTGCTATAGGACTTCAGTAAATTGTCTTTATTATCTTGATGCATGCTCCTTGGATGCCTACTCTCTCCAAGTCTTTTATCATGAAGAACTGTTGGCTGTTGTCGAAAGTTTTTTCTATGTGTAATGAGATAATCCTGTTATTTTTTTCCTTTCAGTTTCTTTATACAATGTCTTACATTGATTGATTTTCATGTGTTGAGCCATGTGTTGTCTGTAGTTTTCTTTCTTTCTTGAATCTTTGCATTGTTTCGCTGTCAGCATAACTGTGGCCTCATAAAATAACTTGCCAATGTTCCTTCTGTTTTTATGGAATAATTTGGGAAATATTGTTGTTATCTTTTTTTTTTTTTGAAGGACTGGCAGAATTCTGAGCCAAAACTTTCTAGACCGGAGCTTCATTTTATTTATTGAATTTAAAAAATTGTTTATCTGATCTTGATTTAACTTTTAACTTTGGTAAGTGGTAACAATAAAGAAAACTATCCATTTTGTTTATGTCTTCTTATTTGGTGGATAACTGTCACTTCATGATTCTCTAGATCTCTACAATGTCTGTTGTTAAGTCCCCCTTTTAGTTTCTGATTTTGTTAATTTGGATTTCCTCTTCTCATTTTAAGTTAATTTTGACAAGAGTTTGTCTGTCTTGTTGATTTTTTTCAAAGAGACAACTCTTTGTTTCATTGTTCAGTTTGTTTCTGTTTCATTGATTTCAGCCCTCTGTTTGACTATTTCCTGCCATGTACTCCTTTAGGGAGAAACTGCTTTGGGTGAATCTTAGGGCCTTGGAACAGTGGCAGGTATTGAGGAGAAACCATTGGTGGCCAGGGTTAGGATACTTGGGAAGGAGAATGAGGCCAGGAATATCTTCAGCAGATGTAATTTCCACAAAGACAGAAAAGCTGAATGAGTAAGGAGGAGGGCTGGAACTGGTAAGAACTGGTGGAAAAGTGAATATAATCAATCTGCCTTGAATGAAATTCTCAAAGAACTAATGAAAGTGGGAAAACATTATCTTTTCTGTTCATAGTTGATTCATTTGAAACCCCACATCTACCTCTAAGCCTGTGTATTGAAATGTGACTTCAATTTTTCAATCTTAGGAATGAGAATTTCTAAACTGTGCAAGATTGTAATAGCTCTCCAAGATACTCTAGCATATAGGCCTATATATGCTCTCATCTTGTAAAAATTCACTAACAACATGAATCACCACTCACTCTAAGGCTTCACAGAGCTCCCAGAGACCATCTGCATGAATGTGGCCTACAAAAGGATAGGTCTCAATCCTGAAAATTTGAAAGACCTAAGAAAGAAGAACTAGGCTGAGTATCTACAGAGTTGAATCTTATGAATCCATTCAGACATGTGGGCAGAAATCAGTGAACAGAAGGCTTTCTAATTATTATATTTTTTGTTTGATCAGAAATGGACTAGGAAACATAGAAAAGAAACCAGGGCACAACTCTAACCTCAACAGTAACAGCTCTAAGACTTATTATTTTTGAATAATCACCTAGGCCTATGTCAAAACTACATTCCCTGAATATCTTATAAATTAATTAACCTGTTTTTTCTATGAGTGACACATAGCTGGTAACCTAGACTTAGTTTCACATGTCTGTCTCCTCAGAGTTCAGGACAAATATTTTTGCACACCTGACTCAATTTCATAGTTCCTCTCTCCCTACCAGAACTCCAACCTCCTCTTTCTTGCCTCAGCTAACAGTCCAGTAGATTTTTATTAACATGTGATGCTTCCTTTCAGTACATAAGAGATTCTATAATTTTGGAAATCAATATGATATTTTCTCAGAAAACTGGAAATCTGTCTACCTCAAGAGCCTGATATACCATTCCCGGGAATATATCTATAAATGCGCGTTCCTACCACAAAGACAGTTGCTCAAGTATGTTCATAGCAGCTTTATTCATAATAGCAAGAAACAGGAAACAACCTGATGTCTCCCAACCAAAGATTTGGTAAAGATGGTCCATTCATTTACACAATGGTGTATTTCTCAGATGTTGAAAAAGAATGACATCATGAAATTTGTAGGCAAATGGATACAACTAGAAAAAAAATCATCATGAATGAGGTAACCAAGACACAGAAAGATAAACATGTTATGTACTCACTTATAAGTTGATATTGGCTATAAAAGATAATCATGATATAATTCATAGACACAGAAAAGCTAAGCAACAAGGGGGGCTCAAGGGAGGGACATTAGATTTTGTGGACATGGAAGAGAACAGGATGAATTAGATAGGGAGAGGGGGAACTGATGCAGGGAGAGGATGCTGAGAGAGATGACTGGAGTTGTGGGGCATTTCAATGGTTAGGTGGAGACCTAGTACAATGGAAACTCCCAAGAATCTGTGGGAGTGACCCTGGAGAGGATTCCTATTAATGGGGGATAGGGAGCCTGAACTGATCATCTTCTATAGCCAGATTAGTCTTCCAGTGTAGAGACTGTGACACCAATCCAGGCACAAAACCTTCAACCTACAGTTTGTTCTGCCTGTAAGGAGTGCTGGGGTAAATATGGCACAGAAGTCAGAGTGGCCAACCAATGTGTGGTCCAACATGACACCCATGTCAGAAGAAGGAGCCCATGCCTGATACTCACCGGAGGGCCAGGACACAGAGGCTGGATAGCCAAGAGACCCAGGACAGAAACAGACCAGGCATGACTTGAGAAAAAAAAGGCAATGAACTCATTTTGCTATACTTGTAGAAAGGGGCCTAGGATAATTGGCATTAGAGAGACTTTATCAGACATAGATAAGAATAGATGCAGAGACCCACAGCCAAACCTAAAGCAGAGTCCTGGAATCCTACAGAAGAGGAAATGGAGGAAGGATTGTAGGACTAAAGGAGTTGAGGACACCCCAAGAAAATCACCCACAGAGTCAATTAACCAGAACTGTTTGGGGCCCACAGAGACTGAAGCAACAATCACAGAGCCTGCATGCATATTCTCAGCAAATATGTTATGGTTGTTAGCTTGGAGTTTTTCTGGGACTCTGTATCAACTCTGATAGCTTTTAACTCTGTCTCTGATAGCTTTTAATGTTTTCATTGAGAAATCATGTGTTGTTCTGATGTGCTTTGCTTTATATAAAACTATTTTTCTTGCAGCCTTCAAAACTCTTCCTTAGTTCTGTATGTTTAGTGTTTTAATAATGATATTCTGTGTGTTTCTTTTATTTTCTTGTTTATGTGTTGTTTTTTTTTGTATATATGTGTGTGTGTTTTTCTTAGGATAAGGAGTTTTCTTTTATGATCTTTTTAAAGAGGCACTCTATGCCATTGACCTGAGATTCTTCTCCATTGATGCCCATAATTTGAAGAGATAGGTTTTTTTTTTTTTTCTGTATTATTTGTTGTAGAAATTATTTAATCTCAATCAGGGACTTCTACCCCTCTTTAGAACCTTCAGTTCCCAGATAAAAAATACATAAGTTTTAATGATTATAATAAACCTTATACAACACTAGAGCTGGGCAGATATTTATCATGTAATCTATTATGTCTATTTCCTGCCAGTAACCCACAATATAATTTGCCATGTTCTGTCTGTGCTGTTCTTATCTCCAGTTGTCCAGCCCTCATGGCCATATCAAGATTCTTATCCCATGGTGTCTTCTTCTCTCTCTACTTTCTTTTTCCTCCTGTATTTTTCCACTGACCCTAAGCCCAGGAATCCCAAACTCTGCCTATGTCTCTTCTGCAGAGCTATTGGCTGTCAGAATCTTTATTTAACTAATAGTATAAATAAAGGAACAAGGTCATATTGCATGAGGAATTTCTGGGAGCAACCAGGATTTGGGGTCCAGTATTTAGCAGTACAATACAAAACAAAAGACCAAACTGTAACATTAATTATTGTTATTTTATGTGTATATGTTTTACCTACATGTGTCTGTGCATTACACATGTGTCTGGTATCTGATGAGTTCAGAAGAGGATTTCAGAACCCTAAAAGTAGTGGTAGAGCTGGTTGTGAGCCATCATATGGAGCTAGGGGTTGAACCTCAATCCTCTGGCAGGGCAGTAGGTGTGCTTAACTCTCATGCCATATCAGATGTGGACTTTTTATGTTGCTCTACTGTTCTTGAATGTTCCTTTCTTGAGTTTGAAATTTTTCTCATATTCTTTTTAATCTCTGAGCTCTGATACTTTATCTTTTATAGAGCCCTTCTATTTATAATGTTTGCTCATGAGTTTTCTCATTGTTTTCTTAAGCTTTTTAATCCCACCTTCATTTCAGCTTGATTTCTGTTCAATATTTCTTCATGTGAGTTGAATTCAAGTTTCAAATCCTGGATTATCTTCATCATTTCCTTTAGCCTTATATTTTACTTTCTTGAGCATTTATTTCATTTAAGATAATTTTCTTTAAGTTTGTTGAGATGTTTGTGTCATCTTTAAACTCTTTGGATTTTTTTTAAACAAAGCTTATGATTGTTCTTCTAAGTTCTATATTCTGAGGTTGATCTAAATAATTCTGGATTTGAGGTATGAGAAACATACTGTCCTCATCTTTCATAGTGTTTGTGTTTTTTTTTTTTTTTTCTGATTAGAACTGGGCATGGGAGACTTCATTAATTGGTTGTGAGTCTTGTGAGATGATATGGTAGCTGAGCTGGTTGGTACACAGGAATTGCCACAAGGATGAAACTCAGAGGTTGGTTAAGATACAGTAGGACTCAACATTTTAGACTGGGTTCCTGGTTTTGGACATGATGTAGGTTTGGGGGTTGGGAAGGGTGCTGGAAGGTCAGGCATACTTGGCAGTCTGTGCTGGTATATACCATCTGGGGTGAGCCCTGAGGTTGGACATTAACAGTAAGACATTTCTTAGGAAGATTCAAAACCATGTCCCTCTTGAAGGAGCTAGTAGTGGAGAGGCCCTGTTCTCCAGTTTCTGCTTGCTCTGAGGATCTCAGCTCTCTCATCTTAAATTAGGTCTTTGCAGGGTGTCATACTCTACACGTCTGAATCTTATCCAGACATATTTTCTCTGTTGCTTAAAGCCCAACCAAAGGGGGTTTCTCCTCTCCTTTCTCAGGCTTTCATCATCAATGTTAGGATCCTTAGTTTCTCTGAGCAGTTTAAAGTTTAGTGTTTTGAGATTCCATGTGGCTCTGTTGTTTACTTATGACTCCTACACTTTTGCATAACATTGTCCTCACCTGGTAGCCACACATTTGATGCTTTCTGTCAGGTTCACAGTGGTGCAGGAAAGTGCTGGGTGTCTCAAATGTGCCATCCTCTTGCTCTTCCAGGAGACTTGTTTATCTCTAGTTGTATACATTTTATTGGGAGTCTCCTATAGAATGTTGTGCATCTTACAAAGACTGTGCTTCAACTTTACTTTCATGCTTCGTTTGGACATTTTCCAAGGCTATGGTGCTTGCTGTTTTCATTCTTCTCACATTTCCTATTGATTTTGAGAAATTCTCCTTTTATGTCACAGGCAGGATTTAAATTCACAGTCTTTTGCTTCAGCCTCCCAAATCAGAATCCCTCCTGGGAGTATAAGCATGTGTCACTATGCTTATCTCTGTCTTCAGGTTTCATATTTACTGAGAAATGGGTGCTGTCATTATAGTCATGGATAATGTTCTATTGCAGAAAACGAGTTGAGTATGAGCATCTTTCTCTCAGTCTGTTCTCTTTGCACTTGTTGATGGTAAAGAGAATGTCTGAACAAACCATGTTTTCCTCAAGGATGCTTAGTTCTTGAGTAGGAAAGGATCTTTTGTTTCCAGCTTCAGCAAGGTCTCAAAGCCTATCATGAGATAGTATAGGGGGCATAGATGTCTTTGTGCTCACAGATATCATTAGGGGAACCTGTAATGTGAAATATGCATAGTTGTTCTTCAAAGGATGGATTGCATAATTTGTTATTAGTCCAGAAGTCTAGGAGCACATGTAGTTAATAGCCTGGCTACCTTTGCATTGTCTGTGTGGCCAGAACCACTGTCATCCCTTCCCCACGTCATCCACACCATCATCCTAAGCTTGTTTGTTTACTTATTTTTAAGATTTTTTTTAAATTTCATGTATATGAGTACACTCTTGCTGTCTTCAGGCACACTAGAAGAGAGTATTGGATGCTCATCACAGATTGTTGTGATCCACCATTTGGTTGCTGAGAATTGAACTCAGGACCTCTGTAAGAGCAATCAGTCCTCTTAATCTCTAAGCCATATCTCTAGCCCCCCCCCCCGATAGTTTTTATTGAACCCATCTTTATGGAGGGTCCCTCATGTACTTAATTTACCAAGAATTTCAATTTTGTCTTGTCCAACCTTTGTTTAGTTTATTTTATTTCTTGGAGAGATTAAAGTATGCTTCATTGTGTATACAAGGATTGAGTTAATTATCACCAGAAAAGATTTCATCAAATTGGGTTGCACTTATATATACCTTAAAACAACCCACTCAATTTCAAACTACCAAAGTATGAACCAACCTTGCTTCTTAGTTGTGTTGATCCAAACTCTCTTCTTGTCTCCACAGATATTTACTTTTCTGGATGTGGAGATCTCACAGAGCCCTGCAGTAAAGCTGTTTCCTGACTTTTTTCTATATGGACCTATTTCAGCTCTGGCATAGATATTCCCCTGGTACATATGGTTTGCTGACTATGTCAGAAATGGAGAGTGGGATAAAGTAAAAGGGTTAGGAAAGAAGAAAGAAAAGGAACAAATGGGAAAGATGGGGGTGGTCAGATGGAGGGAGGGTGAGAGAAACCAGATCTAGAACTTTCACAGATCAATTTCACTCAGCAGGACTTAATCAAGATTAGACAATAAATAATTAGAGAAAGGAAAAGGTTCCCTAGGTCTTATTTAGAGTTTAGGTGTTACACTCAGCTCCATCTCCTGTACCAACTCAAGTGAAGTTCTGTTTTCATACAAGCTTGGTCCTGGCTCTAAATGCAATGAAGAATTCCAGGCCATTCTAGCTCTGACCTAAATAAACAGCATGTGCAAACCATCTTTAAAGCTTGAAGATGTGTCACTGTGTCCCACAGTATATGCACAATGAGATTTTTTTCATTTTGTGTTTGCTTTTTATTTTGCTTCTGTGGGGGAAGGGAGGTTATGAGAGAGGCAGCTAGATACAAATTGTCTGGGAGACAAATGGAGTAGGGGCACATGATGTGAAACTCACAAAGAATGAATAAAAAACTGAGAAGCAAAAATTAAACTTGAAGATGGATTTGAATGGGGAATGTATGCAGTGATAAGGGTAAAAATTATGCTGTATAAAAAAAATCTCACGCAGATTTTCATTGCAGACTTTCATAGAGGAGTTTTTAGTGCAGGTGACTGCTTATGTGTGGAACCTATTATTACAGAGAAAGATGACAACATCTGCTAAGTTTGAACACATAAGCTCACCTTTCTTTCCATCTTGACTTGGAGCAAATGTCTCTTCAAAACTCCAACTAAACTCTCAAGTGCTTTACTTTTTACTAGTTAAGTTAGAATACTTGGCAATTTGAATCTTTTCTTGGTCACTTTTGTGACTCCACAAGATGGCAGTGTTTTCTTTGGGATTCTGAGCAAAGATCTCAAGAGAAAGAGAAGTGGGGCATGGGGTGGTGTTGGGGGTGGGGGAGGACGGAGAGGAGAAGAAGGGTACAGGAAGAGGAGGAGTGGGTAGAGAAAGGTCTGGATGAAAGGCTTGGTGCTGCTGAGATCATTAAGAGTCTCTTTTCTAGTTGTCAACTTAGAGTTGAGGATCTTAGTCCTCAGTGAAGAGGAAGGAAGACAGAATGAAATCCTTGAGTGTTTCACTAGTGGTCCTGTGGCTTCAGCTAAAGTGTAAGTTTTCAAATTCTTTTGGGATTCAGGTGTGATATATAATGTTATTGCCTGCTCCAGGCTAATGGTAGAAATACAGATGTTTTAAATCTACAGTTAGAAAGTGGGAAGCCCGTGGGATAGTCATTCTAGCATGTTAGCATCCATATGTATCTAGTCTTGATTGCCTGGTCTTTGTCTTTCTGTACAGGGGTGAACAGCCAGCAGAAGGTGCAGCAGAGCCCAGAATCTGTGATTGTCCCAGAGGGAGCCATGACCTCTCTCAACTGCACTTTCAGCAGCAGTTCCTCTTACTCCTTCTGGTGGTACCAACTGCATCCTGGGAAAGTCCCCAAGGCACTGATGTCCATAGTCTCTGATGGTGAAAAGAAAGAAGGCAGATTCACAATTCGCCTCAATAAAGCCAGCCTGCATGTTACTCTGCACATCAGAGACTCCCAGCCTGATGACTCTGCTCTCTACTTCTGTGCAGTGAGCACACAGTGCTCCCCAGGCACCTGCAGCCTGCACACAAACCTACTGCACAGCATCTAGACCTGACATACATCACAGATCACACAGTGGAGCTATTCTGTTTCTATTCTATATGCAGTGGGATTTATTAATAAGAATAGAGTGGTCTTGATTGACTGGGAAAATATTTTAAAAGTAAAAAAAACAAATAAACAAAACAAAACAAAACAAAACAAAACAAAACAAACCCCATGTAATCCTGATGAGAAAGGCACATTACTGGTTTAGTTGAAACATTTTCCACTTTTGGAATATTTTTCCTTCTTACATGCGGATGGTTATACAACAATGTACACACTATTAATGTGCATATCTTGTTGAGCTGGAAGACAAATACATGACCATGAGACTTACTACATGCCATGCCATAAAGACAACCATCGACTCTACAGCACCATTCCTTCTTTGCTTTTAAACTTTTTCAATAAAAATACTTGTTTTCTAATTTTTGAAAACTAACTTACAAAGTACCAGGTTTCTCTACAGCAGTTTCACTCATATTTATTGTTGGTTGCTGCATCCTGAAGCTTATCCTCTCTAACATCTCCCTGTTCCCCATTCCCACTTAAAACTTTTGTTCTCAGTAGTCCCTTTGCACTTCTGTACCTTGTGCTCCATTGCCTTCCCAGTCACCTTCCTGAATGCCCCCTTTCTCCTTTGTGGGCAGCTTTCTACACACACTCATAGTCTCATGAGGACATAGAGATAAAAATTAGAAGCTAAGATTTGTATGCAGTTTTCTCTATGAGGACAGAATAATTCACACAATATTTTCATGGAAATTTTATAATTTAATTTTTCTATATGCTGAATTCCATATATATACATATATATGTATATGATATATATATATATATCATATATATATCAAATTTTCATTATCCATTCTTTTATTGATGAACATCTTACATACCTTCACTTCATAACAATTTCAAATAGAACAACAGTAAGCATGGTTGAGCATGTATCTCTTTTGTGAGATTACAGAGTCCTTCAGATATATATATATATATATCTAGAAATTACATAGGTGGATCCTGTAAGTCTTCCCCTTATAACTTTATGGTTTTTTGAGACAAGGTTTCTCTGTGTAGCTCTGGCTGTCCTGGGACTCACTCTGTAGACCCGGCTGGCCTCGAACTCAGAAATCTGCCTGCCTCTGCCTCCCAAGTGCTGGGATTAAAGGCGTGCGCCACTTCTGCCCAGCAACTTACCTGTTTTTATGCCAATACCATGTGGGTTTTATTACTGTAGATTTGTAGTATCGCTTGAAACCAGGAATAATTACACATCTGGAAGTTCTTTTATTTTCTAGGATTGTTTTAAATATCCTACGTTTTTGTTTTTCCATTTTGAAGTTGTACATGATTTTTTTCAAGGTCAGTAAAGAATTGCATTGGAAATTTGATGGGTACGGCCTTGAATCTGGAGATTGCTTTTTGGTAAAATGGCCATCTTTACTGGTTGATCCTATTAATCCATGAACATGGGAGAGCTTTCTACCTTCTGATACCTTCAACTTCATTCTTCAAAGACTTGAAATTTTTATCATGCAGGTCTTCACCTGATTGGTTAGACTTATCCCAAGATATTTTATATTATATATGGCTATTCTGAAGGGCCTTGTTGTATTAAGAAAACATTAATGAACCCAGCATGTGGTGTCTTTCTGCCTTGGTCCATTTATATTGCCAGATAAAAGACATACACACATAGTCTTTATTTTTTAATATGCTGTATGAAGCACAATAGTTAGGCAACTGCCTATTTCTCATGCTATTAGAATCCACTTTCCTAGTGATGACCCTCGATTACTATTTACTAATTTCTGTGTTTCATCTGAGGTGCTCTTAACTTCAATTGTCCAGCCCACATAGCCCCATTTGATGGATGGCTCAGCTATCCCATTGCAGCTCTCCTTCTCCCTTCTGCAAATTCCTCCTCTTCCATGGCTCCTTTCTTTCCTCAAGTCTGAGAAACCTAAACCCTACATATGTCTCTTCTCCCCAGCTATTGGCAGTTGGCATATTTATTTACCAGTCAGAATTAACTGGGGACAGGGCTCCTCAGTGTCTTAAGTGTGGACTCTCTTGTTTTTGGGGCACACAGTTTTCTAGGAACCCAAATTAGCATTATAAAACAAGCAACATTAGGCTAAGCCACTACACATTGTTTCCCTAATTTCCTTCTCACTCACTTTGTCATTTGCAAACAGAAGGGCTGTTGATTTTTTTGACTTAATCTTACATACAGCCACTTTGCTGAAGGTATTTTAAAGCTGTAGTTCTCTGGTAGAAATTTTGGGTCTTTTATGCATGGTATGATATCATCTGTGAGTAGCAATACTTTGACTTCTACCTTTTTAATTTGCAAGCTCCCTTCTCCCTCAATTTCCTTCAGTTTTCTGTTGCTCCAGCTAAGACTTAAGTACTATATTGAGTAGATATGGAGTGAGTAGGCATCCTTTTCTTGTTCTTGCTTTTAGTGCAATTCCTTGAATTTCTCTCCATTTAATGTGATGTTGGCTATAGGCTTGCTATATGTTGTTTTTATTATATTGAGATATTTTCCTTGTATCCCTGGTTTCTCCAAGACTCTTATCATGCAGGTGTGTTGATTTTTGTTAAAACCTTTTTCAGCATCTAATGAAATGTTTATTATTATTTTTCTTTCAGTAGGTAGGTTACCTTGACCTATTTTTTTGCACGTTGAACTATTCCTGTATCAGTAGGGAAAAACCTACTTGATCATTGTGGGTGATGTTTTTGATGTTTCCTTAGATTTGCTTTAGACATAATTTATTGATTTTTGTATCAATGTTCAGGAGGGAAACTGGTCTGTAATTCTGTTTCTTTGTTGAGTCTGTGTGTGATTTGGCTATCAGGGTAACTGTGGCTTCGAGAAAAAAGAATCTGACAATGTTCCATCCTATTTTGTGGAATAATTTGAAGAGCACTGACATTAGCTCTTTGAAAGTCCAGTCAAATTCTGTGCTAAAACTGTAGAAACTTAAAATTAATAAAAAGCTCTGATTTTAGTTTTAAACTCAAATATTAACTTCCCTCAGGGACACATCCTGGGAGAAGCACATTTCAAAGGCATTCCAGAGGAAGAAAGACCCAAGAGTTTATGAGGCCTTAGCACAATAAAACCTGGGTAAACAGACTTAGCAACTGGGCCTGAGGAAGGAAACTGAGCCTGAGAATGGCTGTTGGAGTTTGGCCTTTTTGGTTAATGTTTAAGAAGTAATTATATAACTGCCTTTATTAGTCCTGTGAATATGGTATAAATACTGCCCTCAATTTTGGCTCAAGGTTCTTCTTGCCTTCATACAAGAGAACCTTGGTACTGGCTATTATCAATTCATCAATAATCCTCATGTTATTACAGTGAGTCCTGTCCCTGAGTATCTCGGAGGAGGGGGACAGCGGAGGGGAGGGCATGTCCCATGTTATTAGATCTTTAGAATCCAAAAAAACCATCTGGCCCTGGTCTTTGTTTTCTTTCTTTGTTTGGAAGATTTTAATAGTTATTTCAGTATGTATTTGCATCTATTTAAGTTTTTTTTTTTTTATCTGATCTTGATTTAACTTTCCTAAGTGGTATCTATCAAGAAAATTGTCCATTTCTTTTAGGTTTCTCAAGATTGTGGGGTCCAAGTTTTTGAAGTATGACCTGATGATTCTTTCGATTTCCTCAGTGTCTGTTTCCTCAGTGTCCTCTTCATTTCTGATTTTGTTAATTTGAACATTATCTCTTTGCTTTATAGTTCTTTTGGATAAGGATTTTCATATCAGGTTGATTTTCTCAAAGAACCGAGTCTTTGTTTCATTGAAACCTTGTATTGTTTTCTTTGTTTCTACTTTATTGTTTTCATCCATTTGTTGATTTCCTGCTGTCAACTCCTCTTGGGTGTATTTACTTCTTTTTCTTCTAGAGCTTGTAGGTATGTTTTTAAGTTAGTAGCATGGGATCTCTCCAATTCCTTTATGAAGGCACTTAGTGCTCTAAACTTTTCTATTAAAAGAGCTCTCATCATGTCCCATTCGTCTTTATTTATTTATTCGTCTTTATTGTCTTTTACTCGATTCTTTTAAGAGATTAAAAGATTTCCTCTTTAAGGACTTCTATTCTCTTTGTAAAGTTGTTTTAAAGGTTGTTCTCTTGTGTTTCAGCTGTGTTGGAATAGTCAGGACTTGCTGTACTGGTACTGCTGGGCTCTGGTGGTGACACATTGCTTTAGATGTTGTTGATTTTGTTATTACACTTACTTATAGACATATCTGGATTTGGAGTGATTGTAGGTCTAGGTTCCAATTTCTGGGTTTGTTTTTGTTGGGTGGCTGTTTTCTTTTTTGGTTTCTATTTCCTCTTGATTTTTGACTGCAGTGCCAGTGTTACCTCTTCCACCCCTAAATGGTGGCTGGACTTCTGATGGCATAGATGGACTTGGGCCAAGCAGGGAGTTACTACCTCATTTGGGAGCTAGCATTTTGGTGATGTGCATAGTCTCTCATCTGGCTCAGGATATTCTGGAGTTTAGGATGTTCATCTGGATTTTGATGGGGTAGGAGGCTTCTGCCTGTTTAGGGGGAGTTGGCCTGGTCTCTGACTTTCAGGATGCTGGCTTGGTTTCTGGTGGTATAGGAGGTTTCCTATAGAGGTGTGGGCCAGGATGATGAGGAGAGGAGGGACAGTTAGAGTTATGCTGGGCAGGTATACATGGAGTGGTGGCAGTGAGGAGGTGGCTTACCTGTTTTTCAGAGTTTTTGGCTGTCCTCTAGTGGGGTAGGAGGCTCTTACTGGAGGTGTGTGCTGGAATATTGGGAAGAAGATAGGTGGGGCAGTTGGGGTTATGCTGGATAGTGTGGGCAGGGTTGTGGGCAGTCTTACATGGAGTGGTGGCAGTGAGGAGGTGGCTTACCTCTTTTTCAGAGTTTTTGGCTGTCCTCTAGTGGGGTAGGAGGCTCTTACTGGAGGTGTGTGCTGGAATATTGGGAAGAAGATAGTTGGGGCAGTCCAGTTCAGGAGTCTCACCTGGCCAGTGGTGGTGCAGGAAGATTCTGCCAGAGGTGTGGTTTGAGATATTAATATCATCACTTTTTGTTTGGCTGAAATAGACTTATAAGAGCCCTTTGGATGAGATATATAATGGACTTGTATGCCATGAAAAGATATTAATATTTTATAGCCAACCTCTCTGTAGATAAGTATAACCTATTTTTAGTGAAGATAATATTGCACAGCCAGAGTGAAATCAGACTTAGTAAAGATGTCATCATAGAGTCTGGAAGTGTTTCAAGCACTCTAGACAATTCTGAGAGACAAGGAGAAGAGGCTTTGATTATTATTATAGCAGTCCTAGTTTGATTTCTGTTACTATGATAAATTATTCTGACAAAAATAAAGCTAGAGGAAAGCCCCCACACAGAACATATACTGCCATGTTATTTCTCATATATGGATCCTAGGTTCTATCTTTAGATTTTTCTGTTTAAATTGAAGTCACTGCACAGGCATCTACAATGGGGCCACTGGAAGAAAAAACACATCTTAATGAAAGGTGAATAGTATTACAGGTATCTAAGGCAATAAATATCACTACATGAAGCCATAGGTTTGTAGATGATATTTCTAAAGCTAGGTGTGTGATACATCCATGTGAGTTATTATCCAGGGCGATCCCACAGGTCTCCAAAGCAACATTCAATATTGCCATTGCTCCTTGTTATGTAACATCATTAATTGATAAGATTCTACTGCTGAACAGGCCACATATTTTGATATATAGAGAAATCACATTAGAACAAATGTAGAATATTTTCTTCTACATAGAAGGCTATTAGGGGAGGTACAGCATCATTGGAACTACTAGCTGTGGACCCTCCTGTATGCTAATTGATCAGCCTGCCAACAGGATGTGCCCATTGATGCAATAGTGATATGTCTGTTTTAAGGAGCAACCAAATATTTCTCATTATATTTCAGGCCTGCTCTTTGTGAAAAGGCATACACATGGTATGTCAGCCTGTACAAAAGCCCATGTCTATGAAATTTGAAAAAAAGGAAAGAAAATGTTATTTTAATAGGTGACAATATAGGGACACAGTGTAAGTCACACGTTACAAAAAATTACTGAAGTTGTGTATGAGGAAAGTTCCGATGGGCTAAACTCTAGTTTAGTTTTTGTCCACCAGGGGGTGGAGTTTCCTAACACAAGATCAATATCAGTGTGAACTTAAGCTTCATAGGTTCATTATTTTGTTTCATTCCATCATTTCTTCATGTGAAGAGTTGAGAGCGTCACTCTGCTGACACTGAACATGAACACTTCTCCAGTTTTAGTGACTGTGATGCTGCTGTTCATGCTTGGTAAGTTAAGTGACTTAAAATTTCCACTCTTTCTTCTCTGATGTTAGAATATATTTAATTATTTATGAAATTTGTCCTTATTGTAACACAGATGTCCTCTTCTTCCTCCAGGGATGAGGAAGACCCTTGGAGACTCAGTGACCCAGAAACAGGGTCAAGTGACCCTCTCAGAAGATGACTTTCTATTTATAAATTGCACTTATTCAACCACAAGGTACCCGACTCTTTACTGGTATGTCCAATATCCTGGAGAAGGTCCACAGCTCCTTTTGAAAGTCACAACAGCCAACAATAAGGGAAGCAGCCGAGGTTTTGAAGCTACATATGATAAAGGAACCACGTCCTTCTACTTGCAGAAAGCCTCAGTGCAGGAGTCAGACTCGGCTGTGTACTACTGTGCTCTGGGTGACACAGTGGCAGAAACTGTAGGGGGAGCTGAACACAAACTCTGAGAAGCAAAAAGAAGCCTGGCATTTTATCATCTGCTTTTGGATCACTCTGTTTTCCCCACAGTCTGTGCTATGTGCCCTGTTTTTCTCTGGTTGATGGAAATCATACAAATGGTCTGAGCAGAACTAGAAAGAGATGTTAACACAGCTAGATTTTTATACGGGAAACTGAAACCCTAGCACATCAGTGGTTCCTCATGGGATAATAGTGATTTCACAGAAAAGCCATGGAAACAGTAACATGGTCAGTTGCTTTAACTCCATGTACCAGTCATTATCTTCATGTTGTTGCATGTCATCTGCAGCATGACATAGAGGGCCAGATATGTCAGGAAAGATGGCATTTAGATAATTCTAGTTGATACTATGGAAGGACAGGTATCAGAAAGGTACAGCCTTTCATATCTCACAATTTCTAACAAAGAAATATGGGTATAGAAGGAAGGAGAAAGTAAGGCAGAGGTAGGTAGGCAATCTTCAGATTTTCAATGTCCCTACTCTTCTCTAAGTTCAACTACCTAGTCTCATCCCCAGTCCTCTAGCAGACTACCTGCTTGGCCTCTCCTCCCTCATTGTGCCCATTCCCAGAGGACTAAGAAGATCCTGAAGTTACACTCTGATTTCCTACCTACTGTGGATCCCTTCACCATATTGTTCTTCTAGCCTATCGCTGTATGTAAGTGTCTGTCCCCAATACTAAGAAAGCCATTATTTCTGACCTCTAGTATTCACACCTGGCAGAATGTCACAAGCATTACTTACAAGGCAACCAACAGCAATTGAACTCACATGAAAACCAGACGGTTCAGCAGAAATCAAGGAATCAAATAAGAACACACATCCAACAGAGACAAGACCAGATATCAGCACTAAGAATTATTGTGATCCCAAACACAGATGCCTAGATTCTAGCATAAAACAATTAGTAACAGCCAGACTAATATGTCTCTACTGAAGCCTAGAAAATTTACTATAGTTGGCTCTGAGAAGCTCAATATAGTTGAAGCACAAGACAAGGACATCAGAAGAACCTTTATGAATAAGTTAGAAATCTTGAAGGAGAAAATGAATGAACTCCTTCAAGAAATCTTTTAAAACACAAACAATGGGATAAAATGAGGAGAACTGTTCACGATATATAAGTGGAAGTAGAATCAATAAAGAAAATAAAAACTGACAGGAAACTGGAAACAAACAATTTAGAAACTTAAACAGGAAGCTCAGAGGCAAACCTCACCAAGAGAGCATATTAGATTGAAGAAAGAATCATGTCAATTGAAGACATGATAGACAATATAAATTTGCTCCAAGAAAATGTTAAATCTGAAAATATCCAGTTATAAAACATGCATGAAATCTAGAATACTTTGAAAAAACAATTTCTATGAACAATAGTAAGAATGTTCAAAGGCACAGAAAATGTTTTCAACAACATCATGTAACTTAAATGCCCAACCATAAAGAAGGGTATTTATCAAGGCTTAAGGAATATACAGAACATCAGATAGGCTGGGCTAGAAAAGAAAGTCTCATGTTACATGACAATCAGAATACTTATTTACAGAACAAGGAATAGATATTAAATGGTACAAGAAAAAGAAGCCATATATAAGGAATAACATATAAAAGCAGACTTCTTAGAATAAAATCTGACTTTTCAGTGGAGACTATAAATTCCAAAATGCTTTGGACTGTTTTTCTAGAAAGTCTTAGAGAGTACATATGCCACCTAGTCTACTATACCCAGAAAAGATTTCCATCATCATAGATGGAGAAAGAGAGTCAAAATATAAGCCAAGTTAAACAGGATTTATCTACAATTTCAGCTTTACATAGGTGCTAGAAGGAAAACTTCAGCCTGAAGAGGAAAACTTCACCGAATAAAACAAGGAATAAATAATGTCAGAAAAGCAAAACAAACAAAACAAACAAAAACATAAGAAACATAAAACAGAAGGAAATGTACGTACCACATAACAAATGCTGAGAATCAACAAATACTGCTCACTGATGACTCTTAATATCAAATGGTCTCAATTCCACAAGAAAAAGAATGAGACCAATAGAGTTGGTTACAAAACAGGACCCATCCTGCTGCTGCATCCAAATAACACACGTTACACCAAGGATAGACATTACCTCAGGGTGAAAGGATTGAAAAAGTTATTCCAAGAACTGGATATAAGAAGCAAGGTGGTGTAGTTATTTTGATATCTGACTAAGCAGACCTCAAACCAAAACTACTCAGAAGAGATATGGAAGGATCCTATATACTCATCAAAGGAAAACTCCACCAAGAGGACATTGCAATTCTTAACACCTATGCACCCAAAGTGAGGATACACAAGTTCATAAAAGGAACACAACTTCAGCTTAAATCACATATCGACCATCACAAATGGATAGTGGGTGACCTCAGTACCCTACTTTCACCAACAGACAAGTCATAGTGAAAAAAAACTATAGAGAGAAATGTTGGAGTTAACTTATGTCACAAACCAAATGTAACTATAACTGATAATTTTGAGAACATTTCACTCAAACACAGAAGAATATATCTTCTTGTCAGATCCTCAAGAAACTTTATTCAAAGTTGATCACATACTCAGACACAAAACAAATCCCAACATATATAAGAAACCTGAAACAATATCCACCATAGTTTTTAAACATTATGAATACCACCGCCATCAGAAACAACAGAAAGCTTGCAAACTCATGAGAACTGAGGAACTCATTATTACATGAAAAATGGGTCAATGTAGTGACTTCTACAATTCTGTAGTTAGAGGAAATGAAAACAATGTACACTGATTGGCACAAATAAGGTGGTTCTAAGAGCATGTTCATAGGTATATGTTTGTTCATAAAAAATGGAGAGATCTTATACTAGCAACTGAACAGCACACATAAAATTTCTGGAACAAAAAGTACATCCAAATGAGTAGGTAGCAATCTATAACTCAACTGATGTTTTTGTTAGATAAATTGCTTATGGTTCTTCAGGGAGAATTGTCAACCCAAGTGACACAACTTTATTTTAGGTGTGTGTGTCTGTGAGAGAGTAATTTTAGGTGAACATGAAATAATACAGTTCCATAAGGAATTATCAAACATCATTTATTCTGTTTCTCTCCCTCCCTATTCTTCTGTGCTCACTTCCCTTTTTCTCCCCAATTAAATCTTCCCTCTTCCTCTCCTCTTTCATATCCTCTATTTCCTGCTATCCCCCTCTCTGGAGCTCTTCTCACTTGGTTCCTTTTACCTTGTGTGTGTGCAGTTACTTCAGTTTATAACTCACATCTGAAGATTTTGAGCTAGGAAAAACAGATCAGAGAATGAGACATTTGTATTTCTGGGTCTGGGTTATTATTGAAAGGTTTAGTCATTTTGTTATATTTTTATTGTTTTCATTCTTGTCATTCTTTGTGCTACAGTAATTATCACTCATTTGTTATCTGTCTATAGTTTCTAACCACATTTATCCACTTCTTCAGCCTTCAATATTGCCTCTAGTAAAGGCTTCAGCTCTGCACCAAATACCCTCAAACCCAGAAGAGGCTGGACTCACAGGAGTTCTAACATGCCAAGGAGTGTAAGCTGACCCCACACCCCCAAACTGGGACTAATTTGGGACCTGCTGGAGCCACAAATTCCAACAAAGCCAGTGGCACAGGACCCTTCCTGTCTATGCCTAACCCTGGAACAGCCCTAAGGCTTCAGCTCTGCACTCAACGCCCCAAAACCCAGAGGAGGTTGCACTCCCAGGAGCTCTAAAACATAGGAATATAGGATAATAGGATCACAGGAACTCAGGAGCTTGGGCACACCAGGATTTCAGGAGCTATCACAACCAGAGTTCTTAGGATCACAGGATCACAGAGACAGCTGGACTCCGAGGAGTTCTGATATAGCCAAGATAACAGAACAGACAGGCTCCAGTCAGAAATAGTGAGGAAGTTAACACTAGAAATAACAAGAAAGTTATGAAAGGTGAAAGGCAAGTGCAAGAACATAAGCAACAGAAACTAAGGTTATTTGGCATCATCAGAACCTAGTTCTCCCATCATAGCAAGTCCTGAATACCCAATGACACCAGAAAAGCAAGATTCAGATTTAAAATCACTTCTCATAATGATGATAGAAGACTAAAGAAGGACATAAATAACTTTCTCAAAGAAATACAGGAGAACACATGTAAACAAGTAGAAGCCCTTAAAGAGGAAACACAAAATCCCTTAAAGAATTGCAAGAAAACACAAACAAACAGGTGAAGGAATTGAGCAAAACCATTCAGGACATAAAAATGGAAGTAGAAACAAAAAAGAAATCACAAAGGGAGACTACCCAGGAGGTAGAAAACCTAAAAAAGAGATCAGGAGTCATGGATGCAAGCATCACCAACAGAATACAAGAGATAGAAGAGAGAATCTCAGGTGCAGAAGATACCAGAGAAAACATTGACACAGCTGTCAAAGAAAATACAAAATGCAAAAAAACTCCTAACCCAAAACATCTAGGAAATCCAGGACACAATGAGAAGACCAAATCTAAGGATAATAGGTATAGAAAAAAGCGAAGATTCCCAACTTAAAAGGCCAGTAAATATCTTCAACAAAATTATAGAAGAAAATTTCCCTAACCTAAAGAAAGATGCCTATGAACATACAAGAAGCCTACAGAACTCCAAATAGACTAAATCAGAGAAGAAATCCATCCTGTCACATAATAATCAAAACACCAAGTGCACAAAACAAAGAAAGAATATTAAAAGTAGTAAGGGAAAAAGACCAAGTAACATATAAAGGCAGACCTATCAGAATTACACCAGACTTCTCACCAGATACTATAAAAGCCAGAAGATCCTGGACAGATGTCATACAGACCCTAAGAGAACACAAACACCAGCCCAGGCTACTATACCCAGCAAAACTCTCAATTACAATAGATAAAGAAACCAAGATAATCCATGACAAAATCAAATTTACACAATATCTTTCCACAATTCCAGCCCTACAAAAGATAATAGAGGGAAACCACCAACACAAGGATGGAAATTATACCCTAGTAAAAGCAAAAAAGCAATCTTCTTCCAACAAACCCAAAAGAAGATAGCCACACAAACATAACTTCACTTCTAATACAAAAATAAGAGGAAGCAACTTCTCCTTAATATCTCTTAACATCAACAGACTCAATTCCCCAATAAAAAGACAGAATAATGACTGGATATATAAATAGGACCCATCCAACATTTTGCTGCATTCAGGAAAGGCAAATCAGTGACAAAGACAGACACTACCTCAGAATAAAAGGCTGGAAAACCATTTCCCAAGCAAATGGTCCCAAGAAACAAGCTGGAGTAGTCATTCTAATTTCCAATAAAATCGACTTTCTACCAGAAGTTATCAAGAAAGATAAGAATGGACACTTCATACTCATCAAAGGAAGAATCAACCAAGATGAAATCTCAAGTCTGAACTTTTATGCAAGGACACCCACATTTATAAAAGAAACTTTAGTAAGCTCAAAGCATACATTGCACCTCACAGAATAAGAGTGGGAGACTTCAACACCCCACTCTCATCAATAGACAGATCATGGAAACAAAAACTAAACAGAGACATAGTAAAACTAAGAGAAGTTATATACCAAATGGATTTAGCAGATATTTATATACCATATCGTCCAAAAACAAAAGAATATACATTCTTCTCAGCATCTCAGGGTACCTTCTCCAAAACTGATCATGTAATTGGTCACAAAACAGGACTCAACAGATACAAGAAGATTGAAATAATCCCACGCATTCTATCAGATCACCACGGGCTAAGGCTGGTCTTCAATAATGATAAAATCAAGGGAAAGCCCACATTCACATGGAAACTTAACAATGCTCTACTGAATGATAACTTGGTCAGGGAAGAAATAAAAAAAGAAATTAAAGACTTTTTAGAATTTAATGAAAATGAGGACCCATCATACCAAAACTTGTGGGACACAAGGAAAGCAGTGCTAACAGGAAAACTCATAGCTCTAAGTACCTACAAAAAACAAACAAACGAACAAACAAACAAAAACCCTGGAGAGAGCAACACTAGCAGCTTGACAGCATACCTGAAGGCTCTAGAACAAAAATAAGCAAATGCACTCAAGAGGAGTAGACAGCAGGAAATAAACAAACTCAGGGCTGAGGTCAACCAAGTAGAAGCAAAAAGAGCTATACAAAGAATCAACAAAAGCAAGAGCTGGTTCTTTGAGAAAATCAACAAGATAGATAAACCCTTAGCCAGACTAAGCAGAGGGCACAGAGACAGTATTTAAATTAATAAAATCAGAAATAAAAAGGTAGACATAATAACAGAAAACTCAGAAAATCATCAGATGTTACTACAAAAGCTTATAATCAACAAAACTGGAAAGTCTAGATGAAATGGACAATTTTCTAGACAAATATCAGGTACCATAGTTAAATCAGGAGCAGATAAACCATCTAAATAGTCCAATAACCACTAAAGAATTAGCAGCAGTCACTAATACTTTCTCAAGCAAAAAAAAAAAAAAAAAAAAAAAAAAAAAAAAAAAAAAAAAAAAGCAAGCCCAGGACCAGAGGAGTTTAGTACAGAATTCTGCCCAGGACCAGATGAGTTTAGTACAGAATTCTGTCAAACCTTCAAAGAAGACCTAATACTAATTCTCTATAAACTATTTCACAAAATAGAAACAGAAAGAACATTACCCAATTCATTTTATGAAGCTACAATCACGTTCATACCTAAACAACACAAAGATCCAACAAAGAAAGAGAACTTCAGACCAATCTCCCTTATGAATATAGATGCAAAAATACTCAATAAAATTCTCGCAAACCGAATCCAAGATCACATCAAAACAATTATCCATCATGATCAAGAAGGCTTTATCCCAGGAATGCAGGGATGTTTCAATATAGGGAAATCCATCAAGGTAATCCACTATATAAACAAACTCAAAGGAAAAAAAACCACATGATCATCTCACTAGATGCTGAGGAAGTATTTAACAAAATTCAACATCTCTTCATGGTAAAAGTCTTGGAAAGATCAGGAATTCAAGGCTCATACCTAAATATAGTAAAAGCAATATACAGCACTCCAGTTGCCAATATCAAACTAAATGGAGAGAAACTTGAAGCAATCCCACTAAAATCAGGGAAGAGACAAGGCTGCCCACTCTCTCCCTACCTATTCAATATAGTACTGGAAGTCCTAGCCAGAGCAATTAGACAACAAAAGGAGATCAAAGGGATAAAAAAAAATTGGAAAGGAAGAAGTCAAAATTTCACTATTTGCAGATGATATGATAGTATACTTAACAACTTCAGCAAATCAGCTGGATATAAAATTAACTCAAACTAATAGCCTTCTTCTACTTAAAGGCTGAGAAAAAAATTAGGGAAATGACACCCTTCACAATAGTCACAAATAACAGAAAATACCTCGGTGTGAATCTAACCAAGCAAGCTACAGATCATATGACAAGAATGTCAAGTCCCTGAAGAAAGAAGTTGAAGGAGATCTCAGAAGATGGAAAGATCTTCCATGCTCATGGATTGGCAGGATTAATATAGTAAAAATGGCCATCTTGCCAAAAGCAATCTACAGATTCAATGCAATCCCCATTAAAATCCCAACTCAATTCTTTACAGAGTTAGAAAGAGAAATTCTCAAATTCATTTGGAATAACAAAAAACCCAGGATATCAAAAACTATTCTCAACAATAAAAGAACATCTGGGAGAATCACTATCTCTGACCTCAAGCTGTACTACAGAGCAGTAGTGATAAAAACTTCATGGTAGTGGTACAGAGATAGGCAAGAAAATTAATGGAATAGAATAGAAGACCCAGAAATGAACTCTTGTACCTATAGTCACTTGATCTTTGCTAAAGGAGCTAAAACTGTCCAGTGGAAAAAGGACAGCATTTTCAACAAGTGGTACTGGTTGAGCTGGAGGTCAGCATGTAGGAAGATGCAAATCAATCCATTCTTTTCTCCTTGTACAAAATTTAAGTCCAGGTGGATCAAGGACCTGTATATAAAATCTGACACACTGAAACTAATAGAAGAGAAAGTGGGGAAGAGCCTCTAACACATGGGCATAGGGAAAAAGTTCCTGAACAGGACACCAATGGCATATGCTCTAAGATCAAGAACTGACAATTGGGACCTCATAAAATTGCAATGCTTCTGCAAAGGATAGTGTCATAGGACAAAACGGCAACGAACAGATTGGCAAAAGATCATTACCAATCCTACATCTGATAGAGGGCTAATATCTAAAATTTACAAAGAACTCAAGAAATTAGACTCCAGACAATCAAATAACCCTATTAAAAATTGGGGTATAGAACTCAACAAACATTTTCAACTGAGGAATATCAAATGGCCGTGAAGCACCTAAGGAAAATTTCAACATCTTTAGTCATCAGGTAAATGCAAATCAAAACAACCCTGAGATTCCACCTCATACCAGTCAGAATGGCTAAGATTAAAAACTCAGATGACAGCAGATGCTGTCGAGGATGTGGAGAAAGTGGAACACTCCTCCATTGTTGGTGGGATTGTAAGCTGGTACAACCACTCTGGAGATCAGTCTGGCAGTTCCTTAGAAAATTAGACATACTATTACCTGTGGATCCAGCGATACCACTCTTGTTCATATACCCAAAAGATGCTCCATATAACCAGGACATATAACCAGGACACATGCTCCACTATATTCATGGCAGCCTTATTTATAATAGCCACTCGCTGAAAAGAACCCAGATGTCCTTCAACAGAGGAATGGATACAGAAAATGTGGTACATTTACACAATGGAGTACTACTCAGCTATTAAAACAATGAATTAATGACATTCTTAGGCAAATGGATGGAACTGGAAAATATCCTCTTAATTGAGGTAACCCAATCACAAAAGAACACACATGGTTGCAAACTCATTGATAAGTGGATATTAGCCCAAAATCTCACAATACACAAGACATAACTCACAGACCACATAAAGCCCAAGAAAAAGAAAGACCAAAGTGTGGGTGCTTAGGTCCTTCTTAGAAGTAGTAACAAAATACTCAGAAGCAAATATGAGACAATGTGTGGGGCAGAAACTGGAGGAGAGACCATCCAGAGATTTCCCCACCTGGAGTCACTGTGAGATGCAATCACCATATACAAACACTGTTGTGGATGCCCGGAAGTGCATGCTGACAGGAGCCTGACATACCTGTCTACTGAGAGGCACTGCCAGAGTCTGACATATACAGAGGCGATGCTCACAGCTAACCATCAAACTGCCCTCAGGGTTCCCAGTGGAGGAGTTATAGAGAAAACTGAAGAAGTTGAAGGGGCTTGTGGCCCCATGGGGCGACCAACAATACCAACCAACCAGAGCTTTCTGGATCTAAACAGCTAGCCTGGGAACACATATGGAGGGACTCATGTCTTTAGCTGTATTTGTAGAGGAGGATGGATTTGTTGGACATCAGTGGGAGAGGAGGGCCTTGGTCCCTTGAAGGCTGGATGCCTCAGTGAGGGGAAATTTGAGGGATGGGAGGTGGGAGTGAGTGGTTGGGTGGGGGCACACCCTCCTAGAAATAGGAGGAGGGAGCATGAGTTAAGGGGTTTCTGGGGGTGAGAACTGGGGAAAGGGGATGACATCTGAAATGTAGATAAATAAAGTACCCAATAATAAAAAAGAAAAAGAAAAACAAACAAACAAACAAATAATGGAACTGGCTATGGCATTCAAACATTTGAGACTCTTTGGCAGCAATTTAACATCACCCATATTATGGGGATTCCTCATAGTTGTCAAAGACAAGACACTGTGGAATGGGCCCATGGAACTTTAAAACAATATCTTCATAAAATAAAAAAAGGGGGAGTTATAACTCTGTACAACACAAATTTATTTAAATCAAATTTTTTAAATTTTTTATTTAAAGCTGTTTTTTTTTTTCTTTTAAAATTTGAATGCCAACGAACTTTCTGCTGAGTGTCTATGGCACTCTACAACTAGGCATATGTATGCATAGGTGAAAGGGAAGGATCCACTTACCTGCATAAGGCATGATCCCAATCAAGTATTAAATCTGGGGAAGAGGGTATGTTTGTGTTTTTTCTGCAGGATGCTGAAGGAGCATGGTGGCCGGCCACCAGAGCAATGGGTGAGACATGCTGATGCCAGGACAAAGAATGATGCTGACCTGTGGAATAGAGAATCAAAAGGAGAAGTTATAGTGCCTCTTGTATTGTTATTAAATGTGATCAGTTATTCAGACTCAATCATGGACTGGTCTAGAAATCAATCCAATATTGAAAATAACAGTCTTCATTTGAAAGTCTGGTTCTGGACATTTTCAGAGACATATAAAGAAATTAGCTGCAGTTCTCTATGATGTTATGTTAGCAAGAGATAAAGTTGGGGCAGGATCTGGATTTCAAACAGGTGTTAGCATATGTGTTAAATCTCTTTTAATTGTCAAGTTAAAACTACTTTTGTTTCTTCTACAGTATTTAATGTAAGTTTCATAGATTGTACACCTTCTAATTGTGTTTTGAAATCCAGCATGTCAGTAACAGATGTCTATCAACCAGTTTTTGTTTTAGTGGCCTGAGTATCACAGAACCTTGGTATTCTAAAATAGCTTGCAAGTACTGGAAGAAATGAGTCAGGCTTTAAGCAGAAGCAAGAGGATAGTGGGCTTGATTATTGCTGGTATAACAGCTTTAATTACATTAATTGCTAGCACCACTGCTTCTGCAATTGCTGTGACACAAGAAGTTAAGACAGCTACTTTTGTTAATCATTTAGTAAAAAATGTTACTAATGTGTTGAGTATACAAGAGGATTTACATAGGAATTTGGAAGAACTGATCAATGCTCTTTATTTTATTCAAATTACTGGAAGGACATTCAGAATTTAAGGGTAAGTAGCCATCTTGAGTGTCATATAAAATATCATTGGATTCATGTTAGTTCTATAATTTACAGTAGTAGTCATTATAATTAGGAGAAAGTTTAATGACAGGTGCAGTGTATTTAGCATAATTCTAATACCTCTGTTTACTGCTGTCTAGGTTGGTATGTATAGTCTTTTAGAACTTGGCATCATTGCTCCAGTCTCTGATTAATTTCAAAGTTCATATCTCTATTGAATTCAGTTTTTAAATCCTGAATTATTTTCATCGTTTCATTTTGCCTTATATTTTGGTTCGTTAAGTACCACTCAAACATTTGTTTCATTTAAAGTAATTTTCTTTTTCTTTCTTTTTTAAAAATTACTTTTTTTTTATAATCCTATATTTGGCCCCTTCCCAGTCCGCTCTCCCAAAGTTATTCATCCCATTCCTCCTCCCCCCTGTCTCCAAGAGGATGCCCCTCCGTAACTCCCTGGGACGTTTCCATGCCTGGATGTTGCCATGCACCCACCTTGATGATAATAGACTGAACCTCTGAGCCTGTAAGCCAGTCCCAATTAAATGTCCTTATAAGAGTTGCCTTGATCATGCTATCTGTTCATGGCAGTAAAACCCTAACTAAGACAATCTGACTCTGTGGATTACTTTGTGACTCCCAAACTTTTACATATCAATCCCCTCTTTTGGTATTCACAACTTGATGCTTTGTTTCATGTTCACAGTGATGCAAGAAAGTGCTCTTTCTCTAACTAGCCATTCTCTTGCTCTTCTGAGAAAACAGTTTATCTAGTTCTACATATTTTATGCTATCTTTCTTCCCAGGAAGTATATAATCTTTTCATTATCCCTGTGGCTGTTTGTCCACGGGGGTTGGGGACAGGGGAGTGGACAAGACAGGGTTTAGACAGTTTGAGCATTGAATGATTGACTTCTGGGTCTGCCTCAGAGAAACAGTTCAACTTTATTTCAGGTGAACAAGGATCAGATCTAGATCTGATATAGATCTTGGGGGGTGAGTAATGATTTCTAAGGTTGATATACATTACTGGGTAGGGTAGGAATGCTTCATTTTACAAGAGGAATTTGATAAATCTGCTGGGCCTTGTAAGAGAATTCTTATAAGGACAACATTATAAGGTCAACAACTCTTATAAGGACAACATTTAATTGGGACTGGCTTACAGGCTCAGAGGTTCAGTCTATTATCATCAAGGTGGGTGCATGGCAACATCCAGGCATGGAAACTTCCCAGGGAGTTAGGGAGGGGCATCCTCTTGGAGACAGGGGGGAGGAGGAATGGGATGAATAACTTTGGGAGAGCGGACTGGGAAGGGGCCAAGGACAGCAGATTTATCTATTTATTCTGCCATAGGCTTGTAACATGACTTTTTTCCAAGATTTTTTTTGGGAAGGGCTGATTGGCCATAACACATTACCTAATTATCATAAGAGAGGAAGGGTTGAGTGGTAAACCATGTAGCACTTGCCAGAAGCTCTGTGCAGGGTCATCCTCTAGATAAGGTCAGGCACCTGTTCTTAGAGATACTCTCCAGATAAGATCAAGCAGAGAAGACGAAGCCCACTGAGAAAGGGAGTCCTCCATTTTCTGTGAGCTCAGGGAGCTTATCCAGACATGGTGGACTGTGACCTTAATGCAGGGTCTTCCAACAGAGGTGTGTATTTTACAAAGACTCTTCTTCAAGTTGTTTCCTGCTCCTTTTTTGAACATTTTCCAAGGCCATGTTCTTACCCTTCTATCTCCTCCTACTGATGTTTTTGAAACAAGGCCTTCCTGCATGTCTAAGAAATGCCTTAAACTCACATCCTCTTGCTTCAGGATCCAAAACCTGAATTCTCTCTGGGATTTTAAACATGTGCCACTATGATTATCCCTTTTCTCATGTTTGATATTTAGAGAGAAATGAATATTGTTATTGTTGTTATGAATAATGTACTCTTGCAGAATATAGTTTGAGTATAAGCATCTTTCCTTCTGTTCCCTTTGTACTTGTTGATGATAAAGATTTATTATGCTTTATTGTATACACAGGATAAGTTAATCATCATCAGTGAAGTTTTCACCAAATTATCATCCTTAAATATGCCTAAAAATAAACTATTCAATAGCAGGCCACTGAAGCGTGAACCAACACCTGCTACTTAGCTGGGTTGATTCTAACTCCTTTCTTACCCACACTCTACAGTCTCTGGAGACTCGCAGAGTCTTCCAGGACAATTATTTCTTTATTTGTTTCTATGTGACCTACTTCAGCTCTGGCATAGATATTCCCCTGATACATATGGTTTGATGACTATGTTAGAAATGGAGAGGGAGATAAAGTGAAAGGGTTAGGGAAGAGGAGAGAGAAGGAAGAAAGGAGAGAAATGGAGATGAGCGGCAGAGTCAGAAAGAGAGAGGGAGAAAGAAATGAGATCTAGAATGTTCACAGATCTATTCCTGCTCAACAGGACTTTATTCAAGAAAAACGAATAAACACTGGAATTCTGGAGTGTGAAGGCAAGAATGTGGAATTCTGGAGTGTGAAGGCAAGAATGTGGAATTTTGGGGTGTGAAGGCTGGAAACTGTTGCTGAAAAATTCTGGAGCAAATGAGCTTTATCTCACTCTATCTCTAGCCATTCCAGAACCATTTTTTTTTTTTAGTAGTTGATTTGCATGTGCTTGCCTGGACTTGTCCAGTTTTTAGACCTAGTCTCCTTAACTGCCAATTTGAAGTCCATCATGGAATCAGCCTAGCCTTCTCAACATAAATAAAAATTAGAAGCTTATGTTTGCGTGTATTTGTCTCTCTGAGTTTGAAGAACCCAGTACAGTACTTTTAAATTATGCATTCTCATGAAAATTTTATAATTTCTTTTACTTTATTTTTGAATAATATTCATCTATCAATATGTCTATCTATCTATCTATCTATCTATCTATCTATCTATCTATCTATCATCTATGTATGTATCTATCTGTCTATGTATCTCTCTATCTAGAGATAGATGTACATCTCCACCAAGTTCTCATTATACATTCTTTTGTTAATAAATATCTAGGATTCTTTCATCCCCTGCAATTTTGAATAGAGTAATATTAAACATGTTTGAGCAAGTATCTCTGTAGTGAAATACAGAGTCCTTCAGGTATATACCCAGCAATTACATAGCTGAGTTACACAAGACTTTATCTTTTAGGTCTGAGAATGCTTCACACCCATTTCTATATCAGTTTATGTTTCTAACACAATCTGGTGAATGATGGCTTCCTCTTTCTCAATATCCTCATCAGACTTTGTTGTCATTTGATTTCTTTTTTCATTTATTAATTAATTTACATTATATCCAGATCACAAGTCCCCTCTCTCTTCTCTTCCCAGTTCCACACTCTTCCATCTCCTCCCCTTCCCTTTCTCTTCAGAGAAAGGGAGACCTCCCATGGATATCAACCTGCAGTAGCATTAGGAACATCTTCCCCTATTGAGGCCAGGCAAGGCAGTCTGGTTAGGGGAAAGAGATTCAAAGGCAGGGAGCAGAGTGAGAGCCCCTGCTTCTGCTGTTAGGGGTCCCACATGAAGACCAAGGTGTATATCTGTCACACGTGTGTAGTGGGCCTAGGCGTATACCATATAGGCTCTTTGGTTGGTGGTTCAATCTCTGTGAGCCCCTGTGGGTCTACATTAGTTTATTCTGCAGGTCTTCGTGTGGTGTTCTTGACCTCTCTAACTCCTTCAATCCTTCCACCCACTCTTTCACAAGAATCCCCAAGCTCCACCTAATGTTTGGCTCTGGGTTTCTGCACCTGTTTCCATTAGCTGCTGGGTGAAGTCTCTCAGGTGACAGTTAAGCTAGATTCCTGTCTAGGCTGAAAGTCTATTTGATTTTCACTGGTTGTCAGGGTATTGGCAGATGTCCAGAAAATGGAGCTCATGGGACAGAGTGCATTGCAGCTGAGCTTGCCCCAAGGGGACATGGTAGGCAGGGGATTAGGGTTAAGGGGCTCACCTGATTGTTTCTGGTACCAGCAGGCCTCCAGGAATGAGGCTGAGCTAAGGGTCAGAAGATGGAGCTGAGGGCACAAGGGCACAGATCACTGCTGCTGATGTGCCCCAGGGGAACCCAGCAGGCAGGAGATTGCCAGGTACAGGGCTTTCTTGGTTGTCCCTGATGCCAGCAAGCCTCTTAGAATTCAGGCTAAGCTTTTAATAGGAAGATGGAACTCAGGGGACAGGGCACAGCTAAGTGTTGCTGGGCCTGCTGCAGAGATTAGGGTGGGGAGCTGCTTTGCTCACCTAGTGTTCCTGTTGCCAGCAAGCCTTCAGGAATGCAGGTAGAGTTGTGGGCCAGAAAATTGAGCATGTAAGCAGGGTGCAGCTCACTGCTGCAGAATGTGCATGCGATTGAGGGGAGCAGGTTTCTCATCTAATGTCCCTGGTGGCCACATGCCTCCAGAAATGCTGGCAGAGCCATGAATATGGAGCTCAGAGGACAGGCAAACATAACACTTTCTAAGGAAGAAGATTGCAATGGGAAGGAATGTTTTGCATGACCCATGGGGTTCAAGAACAAACTGATTAGTAAAGGCCTTTGCTTGTGGTTCTGGGGGTTGAATATAGAGTCTCCAAAACAGTAAGTGTTCTATCATAGAGCTATATCCCCGTACAATACAATAATGACATCTAGCTTTAGCATACCACTTCTGGTTTCTACCTTTCAGAGGATAGCAGGTGATGAAAAAGTACAATTCATGAGAGTAAGGTAGAACCTCGATGTTCCAGAAAACTTTTCTTTAGAACTAGAAGGATTACAGGTAGAGAACACAAAGTGGAACTAAAGTTTAGCCATTATGAATAGAGAGTGCCTTTACTCCTGTAGAAAGAAAAACTACTTATTATTGCTAATATGAACTTATAGTTAACAGGGAATGCAATTTTAATGACCACTGTGGAGATCTTCAAATGATCCCATCAGGCTGAGTTTTAGTTTAAACATCAGCCTTTTGGTTTTTATGTGATTTTTGTCATTTCAAAGAAGACAGAACTGCATATTTGCTGGTATTCTAGAAAACATTCCCCACAAACAATTACCTTGCAGCTGTTCTGTCCATGCCACGATGAGGAGGTGTGGTGGGGTGGGGCTGTGAAGATATCCTCATGGAGGCCTGGTGGTGGGGAGAGGAGGTATGGGTTGTGAACAGTCAGAGGGTGGACCTGGATGAGGATAAAATCTGGTAAAAAAAAATCTGATAAAAAAAAGATTAAAACAAACAAACAAACAAAACTCCAGCTAAAATCTCAAGTGCTTTAGTTTTTAACTAGTTAGGTTAGAATACTTTGCAGTTTGAATACTTCTTTGATCACTATGTTGAGCCCACAAGATGGCAGTGTTTTCATTGGGATCCTTAGCAAAGTTCTCAAATGGAAGGGAAGTGGGGGATGGGGTCTGGGGAGAAGGGTACAGGAAGAGGGGGAGGGGTAGAGAAAGGGCTGGAGAAAAGGCTTGGTGCTTCTGAGATCATGAAGAGTCTTTTTTTTCTTTTAGCTGCCAACTTAGAGTTGAGGATCTCAGTCCTCAGTGAAGAAGAAGGAGGAGAGAATGAAATCCTTGAGTGTTTCACTAGTCATCCTGTGGCTGCAGTTAAACTGTAAGTTTGGGAATTTCTTCTGGATCCAAGTGTGATATTAGCTCCAGGCTAGTGGTAGAAACTCAGATGTTCTTAATATCTAGTTAGGGGTGTGAGAGCCATGGAAAAAACATTCTAGAGTGTTAGCATCCATATAGATCTAGTCTTGATTGTCTGGCCTTTGTCTTTTCCCACAGGGGTGAGCAGCCAGCAGAAGGTACAGCAGAGTCCAGATTCCCTCATTATCCCAGAAGGAGGCATGGCCTCTCTCAACTGCACTTCCAGTGATCGTAATGTTGACTACTTCTGGTGGTACAGACAGCATTCTGGGAAAAGCCCCAAGGCTCTGATGTCCATCATCTCCAATGGTGAAAAGGAAGAAGGCAGATTCACAGCTCACCTCAATAAAGCCAACCTGCATGTTTCCCTGCACATCAGAGACTCCCAGCCTGGTGACTCTGCTCTCTACTTCTGTGCAGTGAGCACACAGTGCTCCCCAGGCACCTGCAGCCTGCACACAAACCTACTGTGCCCCATTAATGCCTGAGATATGGCACACACTACCCAGTGGAGACATTCTGTCTCTATTCTGTATGCAATAAGAATTGAGAACAAGAGTGGAGAGGGCTTGATTGATTGGAAAAGCATTTTAACATTTTGTATGTAAGTAAACCTGAGGGAAAAAGGCACAAGACTGATTTGGTTGAAATATTTTTCATTTTTCTCACATGCTGATGGTTACATAGCAGTGTACACACTCTTAAAGTGAATTTCTTATTGAGTTGTAAGACAAGCACATGGCCATGTTACTAAATACATGCCATGCCCTAAAGACCATGATCACTTCTGCAGCACTGTCCCTTCTTTGTTTTTAAAACATTTTCAATAAAATATGTTTCCTATTTTTAAAACCTAGCTTATAAGTAGAAGGTTTTTGTAGGGCAGTTTCATACATGTTTATTTTCCGTTGACCCTTCTCTAAGTGTATCCACTGTGCCATCTCTTACTTCTCTATTCTTACTTAAACCTCGTTGTTGCCAAGGCCCCCCATTCCACTTCCATATCTTCTGTTCTCTTACCTCCTACTCATTAATCTTTCATTATGCTCCTTTTCCCTCTTTTAGTTTCCTGGTATCTACTCACATCCATAGTCACATGAGTACATATAGATGAAAAATAGAAGCTAAGATTTGCATGTGTTTGTTCGTCTGAGGCCATAATAACTCATTTACTATGGTATTTCTCAATTATATCCATTCCATGCAAATTCTACAATTTCATTATCCATTTTGCCAAATTATATATAATCATTACCCAAAAGAATATATATAATGAATACATAAATATATGTATTGTTATCCAAGCTTTCATTATCTGTTCCTTTGTTGATGAACATCTAGGCTGCCTTCATTCCCTAGCAATTTTGAGTAGAGCAGCAATTAACATGGTTGAGCAAGTATCTCTATAGTAGGATACAGAGTCCTTCAGATATACATCCAGGAATTACAAAGCTGAACCCTATAACACTTCTTCTTTTAGCTGTATGAGAATCCTTCACACTGATTTCCATAGTTGTTACATTAGTTTCTATTTTTATCAATGATGAACGAAGGCTTCCTATTTTCCAAAATACCAACATTTATTGTTATTTTTAATTTTTTTATTCTTTCATACAATATCTCGACTGTAGTGTCCATTTTCTACATTCTTCCTAGTTGTTTCCCTCCAACCTTCCAGATCTCCCCCAGATCTGCTCCTTTTTTCTTTCCCTTCAGAAAAATGCAGGCATGCCAAGGATATCAGCCAAACATGAAATACCAAGTTACAATAAGACCAGATAGAAACCCTCATATCAGAGCTGGGTAAGGCAACCCAGTTGGAGAAAAAGGTTTCCATGAGTAGGCAAAAGAGTTAGAGCCACTTTTACTTCCACTGGTAGGTATCTCACAAAACCACCAAGGTAACAATCATAATGTATTTGTGTAGGACCTACAGCAGATCCATCCAAGCTCCATGATTTTTGCTTCAGTCTCTGTGAGTCCCTCAGAGCCCTGGTTAGTTGATTCTGTGGACCATTTTTTCTTGGTGTCTCCAACTACTCTGGCTCCTACAATTCACCCCCATGCCCGACGTTGAGTTTTTACATTGGATCCAATATAAGGGACCCAATAGAGATCTCCAACATGAGCTATGGCTCAGACTAATGTTTGCTTGTGGGTCTCTGCATCTGCTCACATCAAATGCTGGAGGAAGCCTCTCTGATGAAGATTGGGCTAGGCACTTATCTAAGAGTATAGCAGACCATCATTAGGAATCACTCTGGTTTTTTTTTTTTTTTTTTTTTTTTTTTTTTTCTATCTTAGGTCTCTAGGTTATCTGTCCTGCAGATAGTGGTTGTCCAGCCAATGTTGGACATAGGCTCCCGTTTTGGGCCTGGTCCTCAAATTAGATCAGCAATTGGTTAGCCCTTCTAACAAGTTCTGTGCCTCCAGTGCTTCTGCACATCATGCAGGCAGGATGGATTGTAGGTCAAAGGTTTTGTGACAAGTCGGTGTCCCAGTGCCTTCACTGGAAGTTCCCTGGTTTCAGAAGATAGCCAGTTACTGGGAGTCCTCACAAGAGTCATGGTAGTAGAATCCTGGGAGTTTCCTTTGCACTAGAAAAGTGCACCATCCTTGAAATGCACTCCAATCCCAGTTGCCTCTTACAGTATTCTCTCCCTCCATCACAACACCTGATGATTCCTGTTCCCATTTTAGCTCACTCTGAGTCCACCTGATGAATATATTCTATTTCTTCTTCCAAGGGAGATACATGAGTCCCTCTTCAAGCCCTCCTTTTTACTTAGTTTCTCTGGGTATGTGAATTATAGCATGATCATATACCATGTTTGTCTTTCTTGGTCTGGTTTATTTCTCTCAGGATGACTTTTTTCTAGTTCCATCCATTTTATGATGTTGGCTTTTTTTTTAGACAGTTGAGTTATACTCTATTGTGTAAATGTATCACATTTTATTTATCAATATTCAGTTGAGAGATATCTAAATTGTTTCCAGTTTCTGGATATTATGAACAAAGGTATAAATATAAACATAGGTGAGCAAGTGTCTTTGTGGTAGGATGGAGTTACCGTTTGCTACATATTCAAGAGTGATATAGTTGGTCTTGAGGTAGAAGGATTCCCAATTTTCTGAGAAAATGCTATATTAATTTTCTTGGTGCCTGTACAAGTTTGCACTCACAACAGCAATGGGGAAGTGTTCCCCTTGCTCCACAAGAGCTGCCTGCAAGAGCTGTCACTTATGGTTTTGATCTTAGCTATTCTACAGGTGTAAGGTGGAATCTCAGATTTGTTTTGATTTGCACTTTTCTTTTAATTGGGGAATTTAGTCCATTGATGTTAAGAGATATTAAGGAACAGTGATTGTTACTTTCTGTTATTTTTGTTACTAGAGGTGAAATTATCTTTGTGTGGCTATCTTCTTTTGGATTTGTTGGAAGAGGATTACTTTCTTGCTCTTTCTAGGGTATAATTTCCCTCCTTGTATTGGAGCTTTCCTGCTATTATCCTTTGTAATGCTGGGTTTGTGGAAAGATATTGTGTAAATTTGGTTTTGTCCTGGAATATCTTGGTTTCACCATCTATGGCAATTGAGAGTTTTGCTGGTTATATTAGCCTGGGCTGGCATTTGTGTTCTCTTAGGGTCTGTATGACATCTGACCAGCATCTTCTAGCTTTTATAATATCTGGTGAGAAGTCTGGTGTAATTCTGATAGGTCTGCCTTTATATGTTACTTGGCCTTTTTCCCTTACTGCATTTAATATTCTTTCTTTGCTTTGTGCACTTGGTGTTTTGATTATTATGTGATGGGCAGTATTTCTTTCATGGTCTAGTATATTTGGTGTTCTATAGGCTTCTTGTATGTTTATGGGCATCTCGTTCTTTAGATTAGGAAAGTTTTCTTCTATAATTTTGTTGAAGATATTTATTGGCCCTTTAAGTTGGGAATCTTCACTCTCATCTAACCTATTATCCTTAGGGTTAGTCTTCTCATTGTGTCCTGGATTTCCTGGATGTTTTGTGTTAAGAACTTTTTGCATTTTGTGTTTTCTTGGACAGTTGTGTCAATATTTTCTATGGTATCTTCTGCATCTGAGATTCTCTCTTCTATGTCTTGTATTCTGTTGGTGATGCTTGCATCTATGACTCCTGATTTCTTTCCTAGGTTTTCTATCTCCAGCGTAGTCTCTCTTTGTGATTTCTTGATTGTTTCTACTTCCATTTTAATGTCCTGGATGGTTTTGTTCAATTCCTTCACCTGTTTGGTTGTGTCTCTTGTAATTCTTTAAGGGACTTTTGTGTTTCCTCTTTAAGGGCTTCTACCTGTCTACCTGTGCTCTCCTCAAATTCTCTGAGAGTGTTATTTATGTCCTTCCTAAAGTCCTTTATCATCATCATTAGAAGTGATTTTAAATCTGAATCTTGCTTTCCTAGTAATATGGGAAATTCAGGACTTTCTTGTGTGGGAGAACTAGGTTCTAATAATGCCAAGTACCCTGTGTTGCTGATGCTATGTTCTTGTGCTTGCCTTTTGCCATCTGGATCTCCTTAGTGCTACCTGTTCTATCTCTGATGGGAGCCTGTCTTTTGTATTATCTTGGTTGTATCAGAACTGTGTGGGTTGGGTGTTACTACTGGGGTAAGAGCTGGGGCCCACAATCTGCTCAGTGCTCAGGGGCAGACAGGAAAGTATCAGTGCTCATGGCCAGGAGTGACTTCCTGGGTCCTAGTGGGTCCCAGTTACTCCCTGTTTGTTGTGGGCACTGCTGTCTCTTTACTTAGGATACTGCCTGTGTTAGAGCTCCTGGGAGGCCTGCTTTGTCTAGGTTCTGTGAGATTGGGAGCCGATTTGCATTTTTATAATACCTAAGGATGTTGAACATTTCTTTAAGTGCTTCTTAGCTATTGGAATTCCTCTGTCAAGAATTCTATGTTTAGGTCTGAACCCCATTTTTAAATTTGACTATTTGGTTTGTTGATGTCTAGTTTCTTATGTTCTTTTTTGTTGTGGTTCCTTTTTATTGGATTTCTTATTTATTTACATTTCAAATATTATCCCCTTTCCAGGTTTTCCCTCCAGAAACTCCCTATTCCCTCCCTCTTCCCCTGTTTCTATGAGGGTGTTTTTTATCCACCCACCCACTCCTGCCTCCCTGCCCTGGCATTCCCCTACAATGGGGCATGAAGCATTCACAGGACCAAGGGCCTCTCTTCCCATTGATGCCAGAATATATATGTTGGATATTAGCTTCTATTGCATGTGGAATTGGTGAAAATCTTTTTCTATACTCTAGGCTGCTGTTTTGCCCTATTGACACTGTCCTTTACCTTACATAAAGTGCCATTTTTTATTTGTTGATTTAGTGTCTGAGCTATTGCTATTGTGGTCAGGAAGTTTTCTCTTGATCCAATGAATATTCCCATTTTCTCTATCAGGTGCAATGTATCTGGTTTTATATTGAGGTCTTTGATCCAGTTGGAGTTGTGTTTTGTGCAGGGAGACAAATATGGATCTATTTCCATTCTTCTCCATGCAGACATTCAATTTGACCAACACCATTTGTTGAAAGTACTTCCTGCTTTCCATTGTGTCTTTTCAGCTTCTTCATCAAAAGCCAGTATTCATATATCTGCAGATTTGTTTCTAGATTTTCAATTCTATTGATTGATATGTCTGTTGTTATACAATGCCATGTGGTTTTTATTACTATAGCTCTGAAGTACAGCATGAAATCAGGGATGGTCATACCTTCAGATGTTCTTTTATTGTTCAGGATGTTTTTACCTATCCTGTTTTTTGCTTTTTTTTTTTATACAAAGGAGAATATTGTTCTTTCATTGCCTGTAAATATTATGTTTGAATTTGATGGGGATGTCATTGAGCCTATCATTTGTTTTTGGCAGCATGGCCTTTTTGACTATGCTTTTAGTATAGATCCATGAGTATGGAAGATCTTTCCATTTTCTGACATCTTCCACATTTTTTCCTTCAAAGACCTGAAGTTTTTATAATATAAGTCTTTCACTTGCCTGGTTAGTTTCCCCAAGATGTGTTATCATTTGTGGTTACTGTGAAGTGTGGTGTTTCCTTCATTTCTTTCTCAGTCTGATTTTCATTTGTATATAGGAAGGCTCCTTACTGATTTCTTTGAATTAATCTTGTATCTAGCCATTTTGCTGAAGGTGTTTATCAGCTGTAGGTTTTCTCTGGTAGAATTTTTGGGGCCACTTCTGTATACTATCTTCTCATCTGAGAATAGCCTTTCCAAATTGTATCCCCTTGATCTGCTTTAGTTGTCTTATTTCTCTAGCTAGAACTTCAAGTACTTTATTGAAGAGATATCGAGAGAGTAGACAGCCTTGTCTTCATCCTGATTTTAGTGGAATTGCTTTGAGTTTCTCTTAATTTAATTTGATGTTTGCTATAGGACTTCAGTAAATTGTCTTTATTATCTTGATGCATGCTCCTTGGATGCCTACTCTCTCCAAGTCTTTTATCATGAAGAACTGTTGGCTGTTGTCAGTTTTTTCTATGTGTAATGAGATGATCTTGTGTTTTTTCCTTTCAGTTTCTTTATACAATGTCTTACATTGATTGCTTTTCATGTGTTGAGCCATGTGTTATCTGTAGTTTTCTTTCTTTCTTGAATCTTTGCATTGTTTCGATGTCAGCATAACTGTGGCCTCATAAAATAACTTGCCAATGTTCCTTCTGTTTTTATTTTGTGGAATAATTTGGGAAATATTGTTGTTATCTTTTTTTTTTGAAGGACTGGTAGAATTCTGAGCCAAAACTTTCTAGACCAGGGCTTCATTTATTTATTGAATTTAAAAAATTGTTTATCTGATCTTGATTTAACTTTTAACTTTGGTAAGTGGTAACAATAAAGAAAACTATCCATTTTGTTTATGTCTTCTTATTTGGTGGAAAGTACAGACTTTTTAACTGTCACTTCATGATTCTCTAGATCTCTACAATGTCTGTTGTTAAGTCCCCCTTTTAGTTTCTGATTTTGTTAATTTAGATTTTCTCTTCTCATTTTAAGTTAATTTTGACAAGAGTTTGTCTGTCTTGTGGATTTTTTTCAAAGAGACAACTCTTTGTTTCATTGTTCAGTTTGTTTCTGTTTCATTGATTTCAGCCCTCTGTTTGACTATTTCCTGCCATGTACTCCTCTAGGGAGAAACTGCTTTGGGTGAATATTAGGGCCTTGGAACAGTGGCAGGTATTGAGGAGAAACCATTGGTGGCCAGGGTTAGGATACTTGGGAAGGAGAATGAGGCCAGGAATATCTTCAGCAGATGCCATTTCCACAAAGACGGAAAAGCTGAATGAGTAAGGAGGAGGGCTGGAACTGTTAAGAACTGGTGGAAAAGTGAATATAATCAATCTGCCTTGAATGAAATTCTCAAAGAACTAATGAAAGTGGGAAAATATTATCTTTTCTGTTCATAGTTGATTCATTTGAAACCCCACATCTACCTCTAAGCCTGTGTATTGAAATGTGACTTCAATTTTTCAATCTTAAGAATGAGAATTTCTAAACTGTGCAAGATTGTAATAGCTCTCCAAGATACTCTAGCATATAGGCCTATATATGCTCTCATCTTGTAAAATTCACTAACAACATGAATCACCACTCACTCTAAGGCTTCACAGAGCTCCCAGAGACCATCTGCATGAATGTGGCCTACAAAAGGATAGGTCTCAATCCTGAAAATTTGAAAGACCTAAGAAAGAAGAACTAGGCTGAGTATCTACAGAGTTGAATCTTATGAATCCATTCAGACATGTGGGCAGAAATCAGTGAACAGAAGGCTTTGTAATTATTATATTTTTTGTTTGATCAGAAATGGACTAGGAAATGTATAAAAGAAGCCGGGGCACAACTCTATCCTCAACAGTAACAACTCTAAAACTTATTATTTTTGAATAATCGCCTAGGCCTATGTCATAAACTACATTCCCTGAATATCTTATAAATTAATTAACCTGTTTATTCTATGAGTGACACATAGCTGGTAACCTAGACTTAGTTTCACATGTCTGTCTCCTCAGAGTTCAGGACAAATATTTTTGCACACCTGACTCAATCTCAGAGTTCCTCTCTCCCTACCAGAACTCCAGCTTCCTCTTTCCTGCCTCAGCTAACAGTCCAGCAGATTTTTATTAACTGGTGATGCTTCCTTTCAGTATATAAGAGATTCTACAATTTTGTAAAACAATATGATGGTTTCTCAGAAAACTGGGAATGTATCTACCTCAAGAGCCTGATGTACCATTTCTGGGAATATATCAATAAATGCTCTTTCCTACCACAAAGACAGTTGCTCAAGTATGTTCATAGCAGCTTTATTCATAATAGCAAGAAACAGGAAACAACCTGAAGTCTCCCAACCAAAGATTTGATAAAGATGGTTCATTTACACAATGGAGTATTTCTCAGATGATGAAAAAGAATGACATAATGAAATTTGCAGGCAAATGGATGCAACTAGAAAAAAAAAAATCATCCTGAATGAGGTAATCCAGATACAGAAAGATAAACATGCTATGTTTATAAGTTGACATAGGCTGTAAAAAGATAATCATGATGTAATTCATAGACACAGAAAAGCTAAGCAACAAGGAGGGCTCAAGGGAGGGACATTAGATTTTGTGGGCATGGATGAGAACAGGATGCATTAGATAGGGAGAGGGGGAACTGATGCAGGGAGAGGATGCGGGGAGAAATGTACTGGAGTTGTGGGGCATTTCAATGGTTAGGTGGAGACCTAGTACAATGGAAACTCCCAAGAATCTGTGGGAGTGACCCTAGTGAGGATTCCTATTAATGGGAGATAGAAGCCTTAACTGATCATCATCTATAGCCAGATAAGTCTTCCAGTGTAGAGACTGTGACACCACAAAACTTTCGACTACAAAAACTTTCGACCTACAGTTTGTCCTGCCTGTAAGGAGTGCCAGGGTAAAGATGGCACAAATGTTGTGGCAGTGGCCAACCAATGTGTGGTTCAACATGAGACCCATGTCAGGAGAGGGAGTCCATGCTTGATACTGCCTGGAGGGCCAGGACACAGGCTGGAGAGCCAAGAGACCTAGGACAGAAACAGACCAGACATGACTGGAGAAAAACATGAAAAGTCAATAAAACGATTCTGCTATACTTGTAGAAAGGGCCCAAGGATAATTGCCATCAGAGAAGCTTTATCAGACACAGATAAGAATAGATGCAGAGACCCACAGCCAAACCTTGGGCAGAGTCCTGGAATCCTACAGAAGAGGAAATGGAGGAGGGATTGTAAGACTAAAGGAGTTGAGGACACCACAAGAAAATCACCCACAGAGTCAATTAACCAGAACTGTTGGGGGCCCACAGAGACTGAAGTAACAATCACAGAGCCACATGGGTTTTCTCTAGATTCTCAGCAAATATGTTATGGTTGTTAGCTTGGAGTTTTTCTGGGACTCTGAGCCGTGGGAGCAGGGTCTGTCTCTGAGTCTGTTTTTCTGACCTTGGGACTCTTTTTCTCCTGCCTGGTTGCCTTGTCCATCCCTGATATGAGGCTATGCACCTAGTCTTATTTTAACATTTTATGTCATGTTTGGTTTAATATGCCTGGAAGGCCCACTGTCTTCTGAAGGGAAACCAAGGTGGAGTGGATCTTGAGGAGAGGAGAGGTTGTGGGGGAGTGGGAGGAAAAACTGCAGTCAGGATGTAATATTTGAGAGAATAAATAAGAAAAACACAAATCTTTAAAAAACAAACAAATATAATCAAACAGTGTTTTTGTTAGGTAGATTGTCTATGACTCTTGTAGGGAGCACTGTCAACCCACTTGGCAGAACTTACACACACAAACAAACACACACACAGTCACACAAGCACCAGTGCATGTGCACGCCTGTGTGTGTGTGTGAACATGAAACAATACAATTCCTGGAGATGTTATCAACATTCTTTATTCTATATGTCTCTCTTTATTCTCTCTCCTTCTTTATTGACTTCTCTTTTCCTCCTCCAATTAAATCTTCCTCCTCATATTTTCCATCTCCTCCTTTACATCCTCCATTTCCTGGTATTTCCCTCTCTGGAGCTCCTTTTACTTTGCTGGTGTGTGTAGTTCAGTTTCTAACTCACATCTGAAGATTTTGATCTAGGAACAACAGATCAGAGAGAAAATGAGACATTTGTTTTTCTGGGTCTGGTTATTATTGAAAGGTGTGTATTGAGTTCAGTCATTTTGTTGTATTTTTACAGTTTGCATTCTTAGTTGTTCTTTGTGCTTCAGTAATTACCACTCCATTTGTTTTCTTCCTATAGTTTCTATGCAATGTTTATATGTCCATTAACTCTGAAGTATTGCTTCTGGTATTCTTTGTATGAATGATCTTGTGTCTTTACTGTTTGCATTCTTAGTTGTTATTTGTGTTTTAGTAATTATCACTCCATTTGTTTTCTGTCTAGAATTTGTTGGCTATGTCTTCATCCTGAAATATTCCTTCTAGTATTCTCTGTACGGATAGTCTCATAAACATGGGTTCTTTTTAGCCTATTTGTTTCATGTATGGCTTTTCCTTCTTCAACTATGATAGATATTTTATGCTTGGTACTGTAGTTTAGGTTGGTATGTATAGTCTTTTAGAACTTGGCATCCATTGCTCTAGTCTCTGATAGCTTTTAATGTTTCCATTGAGAAATCATGTGTTGTTCTGATGTGCCTTGCTTTACATAAAATTATTTTTCTTGCAGCGTTCAATACTTTTCCTTAGTTCTGAATGTTTAGTGTTTTAACAATGATATTCTGTGTGTTTCTTTTATTTTCTTGTTTATGTGTTTTTTTTTTTTTAATCTATGTGGGTGTGTTTTTCTTAGGATAAGGAGTTTTCTTTTATGATCTTTTTGAAGAGGCATTCTATGCCATTGACCTGAGATTCTTCTCCATTGATTCCCATAATTTGAAGACATAGTTTTTTTTTTGTTTTTTTTTTTTTGTTTTTTTTTTTTGTTTTTTTTTTTTTTTTTACTGTATTATTTGTTGTAGAAATTATTTAATCTCAATCAGGGACTTCTACCTCTCCTTAGATCTTTCAGTTCCCAGATAAAAAAAACACACAAGTTTTATTATTATAATAAACTTTATACAGCACTAGAGATGGGCAGATATTTATCATCTATGCTATTATGTCTATTTCCTTACTAGTAACCCACAGTATGATTTGTCATGTTCTCTCTGGGCTGCTCTTAACTCCAGTTGCCAGGCCTCGTGGTAATGATATTAAGATTCTTATCCCATGGTATCTTTTCCTCTCTCTGCCTTCTTTTTTCTCCTGTAGTTCTCCTCTGACCCCAAGCCCAGGAATCCCAAACCCTACCTATATCTCTTCTGGAGAGCTATTGGTTGTCAGCATCTTTATTTAACCAATAGTTTATTTATTTTTATTTTTTATTCATTGCTTAAACTTTATTTTCTTCCTTCTTGATAATTTCTTTTATATATATATTTTATTTACATTTCAGATGCCATCCACTTTCCCCATTTCCCCTCCCTAGAAAACCCCTATCCCATGCCCCCTTTTCCTTTTTGCTTTTATACAATTTTTTAAAATGTTAATCAAAGGCTTTATAAGTTTGGTAATGCTCAATCAGAAGTGTAACCCAATACCCAACCTAGATAAATAAACTATCTTTGACTGGTGGAGACACGTGAGCATCTGCCTCCATGCCCCCCCTCTCTTTCTCTCTCTTTTTCTCTCTCATCACCTAGCTTCTCCTCTCCTTCATCTTCTCTTCTCCTAACTCCATCTCTTCCTCTAGGTACTCCTTCCCCCTTAGCTCCTCCTACATATCACCCTTCCTGTTAAAATAAAACTTTTTTCTCACAATACAACTAGAGCATACTTATTCCTAATTGTACTAGTGAGGTACAAGATAGTCCCAATACCCAGTCCATCATTTTGTTGACTAACCAGAACCAATAGTTTAAAGTAAGAAACAAGGTCATATTGCATGTGAGGAGTCTCTGAGATCAACCAGGACATGGGGTCCAGTATTTAGCATCACAATACATATCAAAAGACCAAAATCGACATTAATTATTGTCATTTTATGTGTATATGTTTTGCCTACATGTGTCTGTGCATTGCATATGTGTCTGGTATCTGATGAGTCCAGAAGAGGATTTCATATCCCCTAAAAGTAGTGGTAGAGCTGGTTGTGAGCCATCGTATGGGAGCTAGGGATTGAACCTCGATCCACTGGTAGGGTAGTATGTTCTTGTATGTTCCTTTCTTGAGTTTGAAATTTTTCTCATATTCTTTTCAATATCTGAAACCTGATTCTTTAACTACATGTAAGCCTGGATCATGAGTTTTCTCATTTGTTATTAAGTTTTAAAATCACACCTTCATTTCAGCATGAGTTCTGCTTTATATTTCTTTATGTAAATTGAATTCAGGTTTCAAATCCTGGATTGTCTTCATCATTTCCTTTAGCCTTATATTTTACCTTATTGAGCATTTATTTCATTTAAGAAAATTTTCTTTAAGTTTGTTAAGATGTTTGTGTCATCTTTAAACTCTTTGGATTTTTAAATAAAGCTTATGATTATTCTTCTAAGTTCTATATTCTAAGGTTCTATATTGATCTAAATAATTCCGGATTTGAGGGATGGGATACATACTGTCTTCACCTTTCATATTGTTTGTGTTTTCTTTGTGATTACAACTGGGCATGGAAGACTTCATTAATTGGTTGTGTGTCTCGTGAAGACAAGATATAGTAGCTGAGCTGGTACACAGGATTTGCCACAAGGATGAAACTCAGAGGCTGGTCAAGATATAGGTAAGACTCAGCATTCTAGACTGGTTTCCTGGTTTTGGACATGAGATAGGAGTGGGGGTTGGGAAGGGTGCTGGAAGGTCAGGCATACTTGGCAGTCTGTGCTGGTATATACCGACTGGGGTGAGCCCTGAGGTTGGACATTAGCAATGAGACATTTCTTAGGAAGATTCAAAACTATGTCCCTCTTGAAGGAGCTAGTAGTGGAGAGGCCCTGTTCTCCAGTTTCTGCTTATTCTGAGGATCTCAGACCTCTCATCTTAAATTAGGTCTTTGCAGGGTGTCAGACTCTACACCTCTGAATCTTATCCAGAGTTTTATTTTCTCTATTTCTTAAAGCCCAACCAAAGGGGGTCTCCTCTGCCCTCTTATGTTTTCAGCACCCAATGTTAGCTTATTTGAACAGTTTAAAGTTTATTATTTGAACAGTTTAAGATCCTTAGCTTATTTGAACAGTTTAAAGTTTAGTGTTTTGAGGTTTCATATGGCTCTGTTGTTTACTTATGACTCCTCCACTTTTGCATATCATTTTCTTCACCTGGCAGGTGCACATTTGATGCTTTGTGTCAGGTTCACAGTGGTGCAGGAAAGTGCTGGGTGTCTCAGATGTGCCATCCTGCTGCCCTTCCAGGATGCCTGCTAATCTAGCTGCATGTATTTTATTGCAAGTCTTCTACGTGGAACTATGTATCTTATAAAAATTGTGCTTCAAGTTTAGTTTCATAGTTCTTTTGGATGTTTCCCAAGGCCATGGTCCTGGTTATTGGCTGATTTCATTCCTCCCCCTCCTATTGTTTTGATTTTTTTGTTTTGTTTTTTGAGAAAATCCTCCCTGTATGTCATAGGCAGGACTCAAATTCATATCCTCTTGCTTCAGCCTCCCAAACCAGAATCTTTTCTGGGATTTTAAGGATGTACCACTATGATTATCTCAGTCTTCAGGTTTCATATTTACTGAGAAAAGGGTGCTGTTATTATAGTCATGGATAATGTTCTGTTGCAGAAAACAATTTGAGTATGAGCATCTTTCTCTCAGTCTGTTCTCTTTGCACTTGTTGATGGTAAAGAAAATGTCTGAACAAACCATGTTTTCCTCGAGGATGCTTAACTCTTGAGTAAGAAAGGATCTTTTGTCTCCAGCTTCTGCAAGGTCTCAAAGCCCATCATGAGATACTGTAGGAGGCACAGAGGTCCTTGTGGTCACAGTTATCACCAGGGGAGTCTGGAATGTGAAATATACAAAGTTGTTTCTTCAAAGGATGGATTGTATAATCTGTTATTAGTCCAGAAGTCTTGGAGCACATCTAGTTAATAGCCTGGCTACCTTTGTACTACTGTCTGTGTGGCCAGAACCACAGTCTTCCCAACCCCACTTCCCACCATTACCCTAAGCTTACTTTTATTGAACTCATCTTTATGGAGGGACCCTCATGTACTTAATTTAATGAGAATTTCAAATGTGTCTTGTCCAACATTTATTTAGTTTATTTTATTTCTCAGGGAGATTAAGCTATGCTTCATTGTGTACACAAGGATTGAGTTAATTATCAGCAGAAAAGATTTCATCAAATTATGCTGCACTAATATATATATATATATATATATATATATATATATATATATATATATATATCTTAAAACAACCCACTCAATTTCAAACTACCAAAGTATGAACCAACACTTGCTACTTAGCTGTGTTGATCCAAACTGTCTTCTTGTCTGCACAGATATTTAATTTCTGGATGTGGAGATTTCACAGAGTCCTGCAGTAAAGCTGTTTCCTGACTTGCTTCTATATGGACCTACTTCAGCTCTGGCATAGATATTCCCTTAGTACAAATAGTTTGATGACTATGTTAGAAATGGAGAGTGGGATAAAGTGAAAGGGTTAGGGAAGAGGAGAGAGAAGGAAGAAAGGGGAGAGATGGAGAGGGAAGGAGGTCAGAAAGTGGGAAATTCAGATAAACCAGATCTAGAACTTTCACAGATCAATTCCACTCAGCAGGACTTAATCAAGATTAGACAATAAATAATTAGAGAAAGGAAAAAGTTCCCTAGGTTTTATTTTAAAGTTTAAGTGTTACACTCAGCTCCATCTCCTGTACCAACTCAAGTGAAGTTCTGTTTACATACAAGCTTGGTCCTGGCTCCAAATGCAATAAAGAATTCCAGGCCTTTCTAGCTCTGACCTAAATAAACAGCATGTGCAAACCATCTTTAAAGCTTGAAGATGTGTCACTGTGTCCCACAGTATATGCACAATGAGATTTTGTTTTGTGTTGGCTTTTTATTTTGCTTCTGTGGGGGAAGGGATGTTACGAGAGAGGCAGCTAGATACAAATTGTCTGGGAGACAAATGGAGTAGGGGCACATGATGTGAAACTCACAAAGAATGAATAAAAAACTGAGAAACAAAAACTAAACTTGAAGATGGATTTCAATGGGGATGTATGCGGTGACCATGGTTAGAGTTTTGCTGTACAGAAAGGACCTCATGCAGATTTCCATTGCAGACTTTTCATAGAGGAGTTTTTAGTGCAGGTGACTGCTTATGTGTGGAACCTATTATTACAGAGAAAGATGACAATGTCTGCTAAGTGTGAATGCATAAGCTCATTGTTCTTTCCATCCTGACTTGGAGCAAATGTCTCTTCAAAACTCCAACTAAACTCTCAAGTGCTTTACTTTTTACTAGTTAAGTTAGAATACTTGGCAGTTAGAGGAGTCTTTTCTTGTTCTCTTTCATGAGTCCACAAGGTGGCAGTGTTTTTTTGGGATTCTGAGCAAAGATCTCAAGAGGGAGAGAAGTGGGGCATGGGGTGGTGTTGGGGGTTAGTAGAGAAGAGTGGAGAAGAAGGGCACAGGAAGAGGAGGAGTGGGTAGAGAAAGGGCTGGAGGAGAGGCTTGGTGCTGCTGAGGACTTTTCTTGTTGCCATCTTCTGAGTTGAGGATCTCAGTCCTCAGTGAAGAGGAAGGACAGAATGAAATCCTGGAGTGTTTCACTAGTGGTCCTGTGGCTGCAGTTAAACTGTAAGTTTTGAAATTCTTTTGGGATCCAGGTGTGATATGTAAAGTTATTGCCTGCTCCAGGCTAATGGTAGACATACAGATGTTTTAAATCTCTAGTTAGGAAGTTGGAAGCCCGTGGGATAGTCATTCTAGCATGTTAGCATCCATATGTATCTAGTCTTGATTGCCTGGCCTTTGTCTTTCTGCACAGGGGTGAACAGCCAGCAGAATGTGAAGCAGAACCCAGATTCCCTCAGTGTCCCTGAGGGAGCTATGGCCTCTTTCAACTGCACTTTCAGTGATAGTGCTTCTCAGTATTTCGCATGGTACAGACAGCATTCTGGGAAAGGCCTCAAGTCAGTGATGTCCACCTTCTCCAATGGTGAAAAGGAAGAAGGCAGATTCACAATTCACCTCAATAAAGCCAGCCTGCAGCTTTCCCTGCACATCAGAGACTCCCAGCCTGATGACTCTGCTCTCTACTTCTGTGCAGTGAGCACACAGTGCTCCCCAGGCACCTGCAGCCTGCACACAAACCTACTGCACAGCATCAAGCCCTGACATACATCACAGATCACACAGTGGAGCCATTCTGTTTCTATTCTATATGCAGTGGGATTTATGAGCAAGAATAGCGAGGGCTTGATTGACTGGGAAACTATTTTAAAAGAAAAAAAAAAAAAAACCCAAACTATGTAATCCTGATGGAAAAGGCACATTACTGGTTGAGTTGAAACATTTTCCACTTTTGGAATATTTTTCCTTCTTACATGCTGATGGTTATACAACAATGTACACACTATTAATGTGCATATCTTGTTGAGTTGGAAGACAAATACATGGCCATGAGACTTAGCACATGCCATGCCATAAAGACAACCATCGACTCTTCAGCACTGTGCCTTCTTTGCTTTTAAAATTTTTCAATAAAAATACTTTTTTTCTAATATTTGAAAACTAACTTACAAAGTAGCAGGTTTCTCTACGGCAGTTTCACTCATATTTACTTTTGGTTGCTGCATTCCGAAGCTTATCCCCTCTAACATCTCCCTGTTCCCCATTCCCACTTAAAACTTTTGTTCTCAGTAGTCCCTTTGCACTTCCATACCTTGTGCTCCATTACATTCCCAATCACCTTCCTGAATGCTCCCTTTCTCCTTTGTAGGCGGCTTTCTACACACACTCATAGTCTCATGAGGACATAGAGTTAAAAATTAGAAGCTAAGATTTGCAAGGTTTGTATGAGGACAGAATAATTTACTACAATATTTTCATGTGATTTCTATAATTTTATATTTCTATATTGCTGAATTACATGTATATGTATCTCTATTTATATCTATGTATATATCCACCAAATATTCATTATCCATTTTTTATTGATGAACATCTTGGATGCCTTCATTTCATAACAATTTTGAATAGAGCAACAGTAAGCGTGGTTGAGCATGTATCGCTTTAGTGAGATACAGAGTCCTTCAGTTATACATCCATATCCATGTATACGTATCCAGAAATTACATAGCTGGATCCTGTAAGTTTTCCTCTTTTAACTTTATTAGAATGCTTCACATGGATTTCCATAGTTGTTACATTAGTTTAATGTTTCCATCAATTTATCCCAACTGCAGTTTTTTTCTCTTTACAATCCTTCTAATTGCCCCACCTCTCCTCTTCCTCAGACACACTCCTCCATTTCCCTTCAGAAAAGAGTTGATCTTCAAGGGATAGCAACCAAACACAGAATGCTAAGTTTCAAAAAGACCAGGCAGAGACCTTCATATCAGAGCTGGGTAAGGCAACCAAACAGGAGGCAAAGGCTTCCAAGGGCAGTCAAGAGTCACACTTCCAATGTTAGGTTTCCCACAAAACCACCAAGCTAACCATCATGTTTGTGGAGGACCAAGAACAGACACATGCTAGCTCTGTGATTGTTGCTTTAGTCTCTGTGAGACCCTCAGATCCCTGGTTAGTTGATTCTGTTAGCCATTTTTTCCTGGTGTCTTCACCTACTCTGGCTCCTACTGTTTTTCCTCCCACACTGGGTTCTGACATTGGCTCCAATGTTAGTGACCAGTGGAGATCCCCAGTGTGAGCCGTCTCTCAGACTAATGTTTGCCTGTAGATCTCTGCATCTGCTCACATCAAGTACTGAAGGCTTCCTCTTTCATGATGACTGGGCTAGGCATGATCTATGGGTGTAGCAGAATAGCATTAGGAATCATTCAATTGATTTTTCTTCTATCCCGGGTCTCTAGGCTATTTAGCTTCCTCCATCCTGGTCATCCTGTGTTGGGCACTGGTGCCCTATGTTGGCATGAGCCTCTAATTAGGCTAGTCATTGGTTGTCCCTTCTAACAAGTTCTGTGCCTCCAGTGCATCTGCAAATCTTGCAGGCAGGATAGATTGTAGGTCAAAGGTATTGTGACAAGTCAGTGTCCCAGTGCTATCACTGGAAGTTCTTTGGTGTCGGAAGATGGCAGGTTAAACTCAATATCTTTCATTACTAGGAATCCCCACAAGGGTCACCCTAGGATAATCCTAAAGTTTCTACTGCACTAGGTTTCCACATTGTCCCTGAAATGCTCTCAGTTCCAGTTGTCTCTTACAATATTCTCTCCTTCTACCCCAACATGTCATGACTCCTGTTCTCATCCTACCTCACCTCATATACCCACTACATACATTCTATTTCCTCTTCCCAGGAAGATACACGAGTCCATCTTAGAGCCCTCCTTTTTCTTAGCCTTTCTGGGTCTGTGAGTTGTCTCATGGTTATTCTTTATTTTACAGCTAATATCTTCTTATAAGAGAGTGCATACCATGTTTGTCTTCCTGGGTCTTGGTTACCTCATTTAGGATGATTTTTGTTTCCAGTTGAATTCCTTTGCCTGAAATTTTCATGTTGTTATTTTTTTCAACAGCAGATTAGTAATCCATTGTGTAAATGAACCACATTTTCTTTATTTACTCTTTGGTTGAGGGACATCTAGGTTGTTTACAGTTTCTGATGATTATGAATATAGGTGTTAACATAGTTGAGCAAGTGTCCTTGTGGTAGGATGGAACATCCTTTGGGTATATACCTAAGGGTGGTATAGCTGTATCTTAAGGTAGATTGATTTCTAATTTTCTGAGAAACTACCATATTAAGTTCCATAGTGGTTGTACATGTTTGCACTCCCACCAGTAATGAATGAGTGTTCCTCTTGCTACACATCCTTGGTATCATCAGGTGACACTTACGTGTTTGATTTTAGTCATTCTGATAGGTGGAAGATGGAATCTCAGAGTCTTTTCAATTTGTATTTCCCTTATGGCTAAGGATGTTGAACATGTAAGTGTTTCTTGAACATTTAAGATTCTACTATAGAGATTCTGTTTAAACCTGCACCCCACTTTTAAATTGGATTATATTTTTGTTGATGCCTAGTTTCTTGAGTTCTTTATATATTTTGGATATTAGCTTTCTGTCAGATGTAAAGTGGGTGAAAATCTTTTCTCAATCTTCAGGCTCCACTTTTATCCTTTTGAAGGTTTCCTTTGGTTTACATGAAGTCTCATTTATTAATTGTTAATCTTAGTGTCTGCACTATTGGGGTTCTGTTCAGAAGTTGTCTCCTATGCCCAATGCATTCAAACATTCCCCACTTTCTGTTCTATGAGACTTATCGTATCTGGTTTTGTGTTGATATATTTGATGCAATTGAATTGAGTTTTGTGCAGGGTGATAAATGTAGATTTATTTGAATCCTTCTACATGATAACATCCAGTTAGACAGCACCATTTGTTGAAAATGTTTTCAAAGTAAAGTTTCCATAGATGTGTAGATTTATGTCTGGGTCTCTGATTCTATTGTATTGATCAACCTATCTGTTTTTATGCCAATACCATGTGGGTTTTATTACTGTGGATTTGTAGTATCACTTGAAACCAGGATTAGTGGAAGATTTTTATTGTATAAAATCATTTTAACTATCCTGAGTGTTTTGTTTTTCCACTTGAAGTTGTACATTATTTCTTCAATGTCAGTAAAATTTGTATTGGAAATTTGTGGCTATTTTGAAGAGCATTGTTTCCCTAATTCCCTTTTCACCCTCTTTGTCATTTGAATATAGATTGACTTTTTCAGATTAATCTTAGGTACAGCCACTTTGCTGAAGGTGTTTTTAAGCTGTAGCAGTTCTCTTGTAGAACTTTTTGGATCATTAACGAATGCTTTCATATTGTCTGTGAATACTGATACTTTGACTTCTACCTTTCAAATTTGTATCCTTCTGAACTCCTTCACTTTTCTTTTTGTTCTAGCTAAGACTTCAAGCACTATGTGTGGAGTAGATGTGGAGTGAGTGGACTGCCTTTTTTTGTTCTTGATTTTAGTTCAATTCCTTGAATTTCTTTCCATTTAATGTGATGTTGGCTATAGGCTTGCTATATATTGCCTTTATTATGTTGAGGTATTTCCCTTGTATTCATGATCTCTCTAAGACTTTTATCATGAAGGGGTGGTGGATTTCATTGAAGGGTTTTTCAGCATCTAATGAGATGATCATGTGTTTTCTTTCAGTTTGTTTATATGGTAGATTACATCCCATTTTTTTGGATGTTGAACTATCCCTGCAGCAGCTCTAGGTTGAAAGCTACTTGATCATAGTAGATGATGGTTTTGATATGTTCTTAGATTTGTTTTAGATGTATTTTTTGAGTATTTTTGTATCAATGTTCAGGAGGAAAATTGGTCTGTAATTTTTTTTTCTTTGTTGAGTCTTTGTGTGGTTTGGGTATCAGGGTGACTGTGGCTTCATAAAAAGAATTTCATAATGTTCCATTGTATTTTGTGGAATAATTTGAAAAGTATTGATGTTAGCTCTTTGAAAGTCTGATAGAATTCTGTGCTTATACCATCTGGCCTGGTACTTTTTGGGATGGGGGTGTTGGAAGATTTTAATAATTCTTTCATAACATATTATTGTCTACTTTAGTCATTTATCTGATCTTGATTTAACTTTCATAAGTGATATCTATTGAAAATTTGTTCATTTCTTTTAAGTTTTCCAATTTTGTGAAGTACAGGTTTTTGAAGTATGACCTAATGATTCTTTGGGTTACCTCAGTGTCTGTTGTTATATCTCCTCTTCATTTTTTAAAATTGTATATTTTATTTATTTACATTTCAAATGTTATCTTCTTTCCAGGTTTCCCCTCCACAACCCCCCTATCCTGTCCCCGAATCCTCTCTTTCTATTAGGGTGTTCACCTACCCACCCACCTACTCTTACCTCACTGCCCTGGCATTCCCTTACACTGGGGAATCTAGCTGTCTCAGGACCAAAGGCCTCTCCTCCCTTTGATGTCCGACAAGGCCAGCCTCTGCTACATATGTGGCTGGAACCCTGAGTCCCTCCATGTGTACTCTTTAGTTGGTGGTTCAGTCCCTGAGAGCTCTGGGGGTTCTGGTTGGTTGATATTGTTGTTCTTCCTATGGCGTTGCAAACCCCTTCAGCTTCTTCAGTCCTTTCCCTGATTCCTCCACTGGGGATCCCATGCTCAGTCCAATGGTTGGTTTCGAGCATCTGCCTCTGTATTTGTCAGGCTCTACTAGAGCCTGACTGAGCCTCTCATTTCTGATTTTGTTATTTTGGATATTACCTCTTTGTCTCATAGTTCATTTTTTTTTTTTGTTTTTGTCTCTAACTCCTACTTGATTTAATTTGGAAAACAAGGTGAACACAAGAAGCCTGCATACACAGAAACAGACACACAGTGCCGCCTACCACACCTAACTCCACAACACGCATGTGGGAGGTCTTTCCTGCTCAAGGATGAAAGAGCGGGAGGTTTGCCCAGGTGGATGGTGGAGTGAAAGGCATGGAGGGGAAGGCTTTTACTGACAACTGTAGGATTTCACTAACAGTCATCACATCGACTGGGCTTGGACTTGGTTGTGGTGGTACCTAATATTCTCTTGGCTTCCTCCTCTTCCTCCTCCTCTTTTGCTTGGAGAGGCAGCTCAGTGCCGACTCCACATTCCTTGGGACCATCGAAGGCCGCGGTGGCCTGCTAGACTGTGTGGGGTATCTGGTTTTCAGGTTCTCCTGGAAGAGAGGCTGGGAGAGCAGATGGCATAGCTCCTGCTTCAGAATCTTCATCTGCTTCTGTCGCCGATGTCCTTCTTGTTGGTCAGCTTTTCCTCCTCTGCATGTCTCTTCTTCTAGCTCAATATCGAGGGCCGCAGCTGCTTGCTTGATCCATGAGTTGTGTAGACAAACCTACAAGTTCCGGTACTCAGCTTTTTCAACCTGTCGGGATAGACGCATCCACTCCTTGACCACGTCCATGTACTTTGACTGCACTGGGAACAGAGGGATGTCTTCATCTTTCTTGATAGTTTTGTAAATCTTCTTGAAGTTGATCACATCTTCAGGCCTAATTAGCATCAAGCTGAGGCCTTCACTGGTAGCACAAGCAGTCTGACCACTTCAGTGGATATAAATCTCTGAGGTGTGAGGCACCTGGTAATGGATGACATGCTGAACTTTAGGAATATCCAGACCTGGAGCTGCCACATCTGTTGCCAAGAGAACACAGTCTTCCAGATGAGCAAATTGCTCCAGGTTTCTGAGCCTTTGCTTCTGGTGCATGCAGGCATGCAGGGTCAGCATGATATCCAGGAACTTGAGGAGCCCAGAGAGGGATCTGATGCAGGAGATGCTGTTGGCAAATACCAGGCTATGACCTGGGTACTGCATGAGAAAATAGTAGAGATACAAGTCTTTCTCATCTGTCTCGCAGTAGATCTTGGTCTCCGTCAGTGTCTCCACTGTACCCTCGTACCTTGTGAGGTCAATGACTTTCGGCTTGCCCCTCATGCCAATCTTCTGCACAAGGTCAAGTTTGCCGATTTCATTCATTTTCTTGACGTGTTTCTTATGAAGGATTGAAGCAGGAGCTTGATGTACCAGGGTTAACGTAGCAGAAAAAACAAGAGTTTGTCGATTGGGGTTGCACTGGGAGTCATTCAGCATCTCTAGCAGCTGCGAGAGTTCAGCAAAATGGCCTTTCTCAACCATCCGGTCAGCCTCATGTATGGCCAGGCACCTGAGCTGCTGAAGGTTACTCAAATGAGGGTGTTTTTCTTTAACTCCCAGAGCTGACCAGGGGTGGCAATCATAATCTCAGGATGGCGGTTCAGTATCCTTTGCTGTTTTTGTGTGGACATTCCACCAACTAAAATGGCTGTATTAATCCCAGTAAACCTGGTTACAGCATCAATGTGCTGTCTGATCTGGATGGCCAGCTCTCAAGTAGGAGTCAGGACCAGTCTGAGCCTGGTGCCCGGCGCCTTGGGTGTACTTTATAAACAGCAACTTGGTCACACAACTCCTGTTTTAACTTTCCAGCTTGATCTGCATCAAACCTTTCTTCTCTGTCCTTATTCTGCTTGGGGACAGGCTTTTCCTCGACTAAGGAAGAAGGTCCTTCACCAGCATCATCATAGAAGAGCAGTGCCTGGGTTGAGGCAGAGGCACTAGTCTTGGGTGTGGCCTGGACCCCAGAGTCACTGGGCTGTGCTTCAGTCTCAGTTCTGGCCTCTTCAGGCAACACTCCAGGTTCAGTTCCATCCCTGTAAGGTGATCCGAGATGGGCTGCAGCTCCTAACATCATCTCCCTTGGTGACATTCCAGTGCTACTTGGGATGGGTGGACCCTTCATCTTATGCCACTGCAGCACTGAGTGAATCATCGGGATGGCAAAAGCCAGAGTTTTCCCGATTCCTGTTGCAGCAGCTCCAAGGATGTCCAGCGTGTCACAGATGGCAGGGGCCAAAGTCAGAGCTTGGATTGAGGTAGATGCCGAGAAGCCTAGAAAGCTGAGGATGAACAGTCTTGGGCACAAACAGCTTCCTCCAGGCAGACATGTCTGCCTTCTGGTCATGTGCCTCAGCCATTCTATGTCTTCGCTTTTTTGGGCACTTTTGGGGCAGTGCTCTGAAAAATATATAATTGTTTTCTCTTTGTTTTTCTTCTTTCTTGGAACAGCCTATGCCAGGTTTTCTGATGTGGCTCCTCCCACCTTTTGATCAGAACAAACACTGACTTCTCCCTGAGCCTCTGGCTCAGAAGCTTTGACTTCATATTCATCCTGGGCAGCACTGCCTTCAGCAAGGAGAACCGTATCACTCTGCTTCTTTAATTTGATCTTTCTCTTTTGGGGAGCTGGACTCTCCTTCCTCCTTGCATGCCAGTCACAAACACAACAAAGGAAAGCAGTTGTGTAATGATTACATATTCTTAGGGCCAGTTGATAATTACTCCATTTCATAATAATTTTAAGAGAATTTAAAGATTTATTTATTTTATGTGCATGAGTATTTTGCCTGTACTATGTACTGTGTGTGCCTGGTGGCCAAGGAGGTTAGGAGAGGGAATCCTTTCACCTGGAACTGGAGTTACAGATGTTTTTGAACCAGTATTTGTGGGTTCTGAGAATCAAACCTGGGTCCTCTGAAAGAGCAACAGTGTTTTCAAGTGTTGAACCATCACTCCACACCCACATTGTATCTTACTACAAACTTAGATCAGGGAAAATAAGCTGGTAAAATGTACTTCTTTTCATTTATTTATTATGTGATAAATACCAACACAAAATCCCATCAGTTACTGTACTATACAACAGTTTCATGCCACGTAGGACCCTAAGACTGATAACATTGGATTTGTTAACAGACATTGTTTATATTCTTTACATTGATAAGGGATGCTTCAAGTCTTCGTGCCTTGGAAATGATTTCAAGGACAAGAACACATTTCTGATTCTGGGAGGTATGCAAGAAACCCTAGTTTAGTCTCTGTCCACCAGGGGGTGGAGTTTCCTAACACAAGATCATTATCAGTGTGAACTTAAGCTTTATAGGTTCATCATTTTGTGTCATTTTACCATTTCTTCATCGAAGAGTTGAGAGCATCACTCTGGTGACACTGAACATGAACACTTTTCCAGCTTTAGTGACTGTGATGCTGCTGTTCATACTTGGTAAGTTAAGTGACTTAAAATTTCCACTCTTTCTTCTATGATGTTAGAATATATTTAACCATCTATGAATGTTGTTGTCCTTACTGTAACACAGATATCCTCTTCTTCCTCCAGGGATGAGGAAGACCCATGGAGACTCAGTGACCCAGAAACAAGGTCAAGTGACCCTCTCAGAAGATGACTTCCTATTTATAAACTGTACTTATTCAACCACAGGGTACCCGACTCTTTTCTGGTATGTCCAATATCCTGGAGAAGGTCCACAGCTCCTTCTGCAAGTCACAACAGCCAGCAATAAGGGAAGCAACAGAGGTTTTGAAGCTACGTATGATAAAGGAACCACGTCCTTCCACTTGCAGAAAGCCTCAGTGCAGGAATCAGACTCGGCTGTGTACTACTGTGCTCTGAGGGACACAGTGGCAGAAACCGCAGGGGGAGCTGAACACAAACTCTGAGAAGCAAAAGAAAGCCTGACTTCTGATCATCCTGTTTTCTACAAAGTCTGTGCTCTGTGCCCCTGTGTTTCTCTGGTTGCTGAAAATCATACAAATGGTCTGAACAGAACTAGAAAGAGATGTTACCACATCTGAATTTTCATATGGAAACTGAAACCCTAGCACATCAGTGGTTCCTCATGGGGGATAACAGTGATTTCACAGGAAGCCATGGAAACAGTAACATGGTCAGTTGCCTTCATCTCCATGTACCAGTCATTATCTTCATGTTGTTGCATGTCATCTGCAGCATGACATAGAGGGCCAAATATGCCAGGAAAAGTGGCATTTAGATAATTCTAGCTGATACTATGGAAGGACAGGTATCAGAGTGGTACAGCCTTTCATATCTCATAATTTCTAACAAAGAAATATGGGTAGAAAAGGAAGGAGAAAGTAAGGCAGAGGTAGGTAGGCAATCTTCAGATTTTCAATGTCCCTACTCTTCTCTAAGTTCAATTACCTAGTCTCATCCCCAGGATTTTATCAGACAACCTGCTTGGCCTCTCCTCCCTCATTGTGCCCATTCTCAGAGGACTAAGAAGATCCCAATGTCAGACTCTGATTTACTACCTACTATGGGTCCCCTCACTCCACAGTTCCTTTAGCCCATCTCCATGCCTGTGTCTGCACCCAATAACAAGAAACATGTTATTTCTAGAACTCTAGTATTCACACCTGACAGAATATCACAAGCATTCCTTACCAGGCAACCAATAGCTACCATACTCTCTTAAAAACCAGAGCATGCAACAGAAACCAAGGAATAAAATAAGAACACACATTCAACAGTGACAAGACTGGATATCAGCATTGAGAATTACTATGATCCCCAAACACAAATGCTTAGATTCTAGCATACAACAATAACAGCCACATAATATATCTCCATTGAAGTCTAGAAAACTTAATGTAGTTGGCTCTTAGAAATGCAACCGAGTTGAAGTACAAGACAAAGACATCAGGAGAACCTTAATGAATGTGTTCAAAGTCTTGAAGGAGAAAATTAAGAAATCCCTTAAGAAATGTTTGAAAACACAAACAATGGATTAAATAAAGAAAATAGTTCAGGACTTGTAAATGAACATAGAATTAATAAAGAAAACAAAAACTGAAGGAAAACTGGAAAGAAAAATTTAGAAACTTAAACAGGAATCTCAGAGGCAAACCTCACCAAGAGAGTATAAGAGATGGAAGAAAGAATCATACCCATTAAAGACATGATAGAGGATACTGATAACTTAGTCCAAGAAAATGTTAAATCTAAAAATATACAGGGACAAGACATACAGGAAATCTAGAATATTGTGAAAAGACAAAATCTGTGATTATTAAAAATAAAAGAAGGAAAAGAAAAGTCAAAGGCACAGAAAATGTTATTTAACAAAATCATGTAACTTGAATGCCCAACCCTAAAAAGGGGGTACCCATCAAGGTACAAGGAGTGTAGAGAACATCAGTAGGCTGGACTAGAAAAGAAAGTTTCCTGTTACATAATAATCAGAATACTTAATGTATAGAACAAAAGATGAATATTAAAAGGTACAAGAAAAAACAAGTAATATATAAAAAATAGCATATAAAGGCAGACTTCTTAGACTAACATCTGACTTCTCAGTGGAGACTGTAAAAGCCAGAAGGCCTTAGCCTGTTGTTCTACAAAGTCTAAGAGACCAGAGATGCCAGACAGACTACGATTTCAACCATCATAAATGGAGAAAGACATTCAATATAAACCCAGTTAAATAGAATCTATCGCCCTCTCCCGGATCTGAGGCCTGCACCAGACCTCTGCCCGGTCTGCTATTGTGTGGACCCCGGATTCTGCCCAAGAAGGATGCTCCCCGGATCCCACAGCCAGCCTAGGTAGGAAGACCCACACACTGCCCTGAGCCCACAGCTGGATGCTGTGAGTGCTCAGATTCCAAAAGATACTCAAACCCCACCCCCAACGGACTAGAACTCCCCTTCTGCCCCTCTCCCGGATCTGAGGCCTAGACCAGACCTCTGCCCAGTCTGCTGTTGTGTGGACCCCGGATTCTGCCTGAGACATACTGGAAGGTCCACTCAACCCAGAGCCACAGAGGAACAACTGAACTCAGAGCGTCAGACAACATATCCTGAGATATCCTAGAGGAGACACTGCACCCAGAACAGTAGAAACCTAGCTGGACTGCTACCTTGGAGGCACCATATCGTGAGGCATCCTGGTACTCAGTAAAGCTGGAAAAGATCACAGAGACATCGGAGCCCGAGGAGATCAGACACAAGCTAGATAACTGGAAAGGCAGGCTTCAGTCAGAGACAGCAAGTACAGGCAGCACTAGAGTTAACCAGATGGCGAAAGGCAAGTGCAAGAATGTAAGCAACAGAAACCAAAGTTACATGGCATCATCAGAACCCAGTTCCCCCATCATAGCAAGCCCTGAACACCCCATCACACCAGAGAAACAGGAACCAGAATTAAAATCACTTCTCATGATGATCATAGAGGACTTTAAGAAAGACATAAATAACAATCTCAAAGAACTTAAGGAGAACACTGGTAGACAGATAGAAACCCTTAAAGAGGAAACAAAAAAATCCCTTAAGGAATTGCAAGAAAACACAACCAAACGGGAGAAGGAATTAAACAAAACCATGCAGGATCTAAAAATGTAAGTAGAGACAATAAAGAAATCACAAAGGGAGACTACCCTGGAGATAGAAAACCTTAAAAAAAAAGATCAGGAGTCATAGACACAAGTATCACCAACAGAATACAAGAGATGGAAGAGAGAATCTCATGTGCAGAAGATACCATGGAAAACATTGACACAACTGTCAAAGAAAATGCAAAATACAAAAAGCTACTAACCTAAAATATACAAGAAATCCAAGACACAATGAGAAGACCAAACCTAAGGATAATAGGTATAGATGAGGGGGAAGACTCCCAACTTAAAGGACCAGTAAATATCCTCAACAAAATTATAGAGGAAAACTTCCCTAACCTAAAGAAAGAGATGTCCATAAATATACAAGAAGCCTACAGAACTCCAAATAGTTTAGACCAGAAAAGAAATACTTCCCGCCACATAATAGTCAAAACATCAAATGTAAAAAACAAAGAAAAAATACTAAAAGCAGTAAGGGAAAAAGGCAAAATAACAAATAAAAACAGACCTATAAGAATTATACCAGACTTCTCACCAGAGACCATAAAAGCCAGAAGATCCTGTACTGATATCATACAGACCCTAAGAGAACACAAATGCCAGCCCAGACTACTATACCCAGCAAAACTCTCAATCATCATTGATGGAGAAACCAAGATATTCCATGACAAATCCAAATTTACACAGAATCTCACCACAAATCCAGCACTTCAAAGGATAATTGGTGGAAAACTCCAACACAAGGAGGGAAACTACAGCCTAGAAAAAGCAAGAAAGTAATCTTCCAACATCCCTAAAACTACACAAACATAACTCCACTGCCAATAACAAAAATAACTGGAAACATCATTCATTTTTCCTTAATATCTCTTAATATCAATGGACTCAATTCTCCAATAAAAAGACATAGACTATCAGACTGGATACGTAAGCAGGACCCAACATTTTGCTGCATTCAGGAAACACACCTTTGTGAAAAAGACAGACACTACCTCAGAGTAAAAGGTTGGAAAACAATCTTCCAAGCAAATGGTCCCAAGAAACAAGCTGGAGTAGCGATTCTAATATCAAATAAAATCATTTTTCAACCAGAAGTAATCAAAAAAGATAAAGAATGACACTTCATATTCATCAAAAGAAAAATGTACCAAGAGGAACTCGCAATTCTCAACATCTATGCCCCTAATGCAAGGGCACCTACATACATAAAAGAAACTTTACTAAAGTTTAAAGCATACATTGCACCCTACACAATAATGGTGGTAGATTTCAACACCCCAGTCTCAGCTATGGACAGAGCATTGAAACAGAAACTAAACCGAGACACAATGAAACTAACAGAAGTTATGAATCAATTGGATTTAACTGACATCTATAGAACATTTCATCCTAAAACAAAAGAATATACTTAGTCATTCCTTGTGTCTCAGTAATTATCACTTCACTTGTTTTCTGACTATTGTTTCTTGGCTGTGTCTTCAGACTTTAGTAGTGCTTCTAGTATTCTCTGTATGAGTGGTCTCATGGACATGAGCTCTTTTAGGATACTTGTATCATCAAGATTTTTTTCTTTTTCCTTCAATGATGGCAGATAGTTTTTCCAGGTTCTGTTGTCTAGGTTGGTATGCACAGTCTTTTAGAACTTGGCATCATTGCTCCAGTCTCTGATTGCTGTCAAAGTTTCCACTGAGAAATTATGCGTTATGATTCATTTTCCTTTATATATAATTTGTGCTTTTCTTTTGCAGCTTTCAATACTCTTTCTCAGCTCTGTATGTTTAGCATTTTAAGTGTGATATCCTGTAGGAATTTTTTATTGCCTTGTTTATGTGGTATTTATTGTATCTATATGGGTGTGTCTTTTGTTAGTTGGGGGTGTTTTCTTCTATGATGTTTTTGAAGAGAGCCATTCTAAGCCATTAACTTGAAAAATTCTTCTTTATTTATGCCTATAATTTGAAGATGTAGTTTCTCAAATTTTATCATCACTGTTGTCTTCATCAGCATCATTGTCATTGTTGTTATTTGTGTGTGTGTATGAGTGTTCTACCTACATGTGTGTCTGTTCATCACATGTGCTTGGTACATGTGGAAGAGTGTGGAAGAGGATGTCAGATGCCCTAAAAATGAGTTATAGCTGGCCATTGTATTGGTGCTAGGAATTGAACCTAGGTCCTCTAGAAGAGCAGTTGACACTTTTAACTGTCAAGCCTTCTCTCAAAGTTGATCAACATTCAGTCTTTTTTTGGCGCTGCACAGTTCCTGCATGTTCCTTTTATCTGAAAAATTTATTTGCTTTATCTTTGAGCCTTGGTATTCTATCTTTTGTTGAGCCATTCTATTTATAAGGTTTCTGCCTGAGTTTTCTCAATGGTGTATTAAGATTTTTAATTCCATCTTCATTTCAGCTTGAATTCTCTTCAATATTCTATCTTTCTATTAAATTTAGTTTTCAAATCCTGGACTATCTTCCTCATTTCATTTAGCCTTATATTTGGTTTTCTTGAGCATCACTCAAACATTTATTTCGTTTAAGATAATTTTCTTTTTTTAATTACTTTTATTTATTTATTATTTTTTACAGTCCTGTCATTGCCCCCCTCCTGATCTGCTCTCCCACAGTTCCTCATCCCATTCCTCCTTCATCCTGTCACCAAGAAGATTCCCCTACCCCCTCACCAGGCCTCCCCAACTCCCTGGGGCCTCAAGTCTCTCAAGGGTTAGGTATATCTTCTCTCAATGAGACCAGACCAGGCAATCCTTTGCTGTGTGTGTGCTTGGGGGGGGGTCAGAGGGGGGAGCTTGGACCAGCTCGTGTATGCTGCCTGGTTGGTGGCTCAGTGTCTGAGAGATTTCAGGGGTCCAGGTTAGTTGACACTGCTGGTCTTCCTATGGGTTCACCCTACTACTCAGCTTCTTTCAGCCTTTCCCTAATTCAACCACAGGGGTCCTCAACTTCAGTCTATTGGTTGAGTGTAAGTATCTGCATCTGTCTCAGTCAGCTGCTTGTTGGGCCTATCAGAGGAGAGCCATGCTAGTCTCCTGTCTGTAAGCATATTATAGTATCAGTAATAGTGTCAGGTTTTGGAACCTCGCCTTGAGGTGGATCCCAAGTCACTGGACCACCTTTCCCTCAGGCTCTTCTCCATTTTTGCCCCTGTTGTTCTTTCAGACAGGAACAATTCTGGGTCAGAAATTTTGACTGTGGGATGGCAACCCCATCCCTCCAACTTGATGCCCTGTCTTTCTAGCGGAGGTGGACTCTACAAGTTCCCTCTCCCCACTGTTGGACATTTCATCTAAGGTCTTTCCCTTTCAGTCCTGAGAGACACTCAAGTCCCAGGTCTCTGGAACTTCCTAGAGGGTCCCCCCAACCTTCCCCTTCCCCTTCCCCCAAGGTTGCATATTTCTATTCATTGTGCTGGCCCTCAGGGCTTCTCTCCTGTTGCCCCCCACCATATCTGATAATGTTCCCCTTTTCCTGCCCCCTCCCATCTTCCACCCATGTCCCTCCCTCCCTCTGCCTCCAGTAACTCTTGTCTTCTCCCTCCCAAGTGGGATTGAAGCATCTTTCTTCTTGTAAACCTTCTTGAGTTCTGTGGATTGTATCCTAGGTATTCTGTGTCTTGGGTTTTTTTTTCTGCTTTTTTTTTTCTAATATCTACCTATTAGTGAGTACATACCATGCGTGTCCTTTGGATTTGAGTTACCTCACTCAGGATGATATTTTTTAGTTCCATACATTTGCCTGCAAAACTCATGGTGTCCTTGTTCTTAATAGCTGAATAGTATTCCATTGTATAAATGAACCACATTTTCTGTATCTATTCTACTGTTGTGGGACGTCTGGGTTGTTTCCAGCTTCTGGCTATCACAGATAAGGCCATTATGAACTTAGTGGAGCATGTGCCCCTGTGGTATGGTACGGCATCTTTTGGGTATATACCCAAGACTGGTATAGCTGGGTCTTCAGGTAGATCTATTTCCAGTTTTCTGAGGAATCTCCACATTGATTTCCAGAGTGGTTGTACCCGTTTGCAATCCCACCAATAATGGAGGAGTGTTCCTCTTTCTTCACATCCTTGTCAACTTAATGCTGTCACCTGAGTTTTTAAACTTAGTCATTCTGACTGGTATAAGGTGGAATCTCAGGGTCATTTTGATTTGCATTTCCCTGATGACTAAGGACTTTGAACATTTCTTCATGGAGCTGTGACCTGGTTTCATCTTTAAACTCCTCTGATTGTTTAGTGAATTTTGTGATGGTTCTTTTAAGTTCTATGGTACGAGGTTCATTAAGGTAATTCTGGGTTTGGGGGATGTGGAACATACTGTCTTGACCTTTCATACTGTTTGTGTTTTTGTGATTAAACTTGGACATTTAGACTTCTTTAATTAGTTGTCTATATTGTGATGATAGACTAGGCTGAGCTGGTACACTATGATGGGTCCCTGTTTGAGGATATGGGGTAGGTCTCCAGAAGGAAAGGGTGCAAGAAGTGTCAGGCATCCTTGTCAGGCTGTGCTTCTGTATAAAGATTGGACTGACTCTTGAGGTTGGGTATCAAAAATAAGAGTTTTCTAAAGAAGTTTCCCCACCATGGTCCCAATAAACGAGCAGTAAGTGGATAGGCCCCATTCTCCAGTTTCTGCTTGCCGTGAGGATCAAAGATCTCTCATCTTAAATTGTGTCTTTGCAGAGTGTCAGATTATACATCTCTGAATCTTATCCAGACTTTCATTTTCTCTGTTGCTTAAAGCCCAACCAAGGGGAGTCTCCTCTCCCTTATCTTGTTTTCCCGCACCCAGTGTTAGGATTTTTAGTTTCTTTTAGTAGTTTACAGTTTAGCAATTAGGGATTTCATCTGGCTCTGCTGTTTATGTTACAACTCACATCATTTGCACATCCCTCTCCTCACCTGGCAGCCACACACTTGATGCGTTGTTTCAGGTTCACAGTGATGCAGGAAAGTGCTGTGTGTCTTTTTTAACTGACCATTCCAGCTCTTCCAGGAGAACTGTTAATCTAATTATATACATTTTATTACAAGTCTCTTATAGTGAGGTGTATATCTCAGAGACTGTGTTTCAAGTTTAGTTTCTTTTGGCCATTTCCCAAGGCTATGGTGCTTGTTTTCATTCTTCTCATTCTTACAAATTTTTTGAGGCATGTCTCCCGTATATGTCACAGGCAGGACTTAAACTCATGCCCTCTTACTTCAGCCTCCCCAACCAGATTGCCTTCTGGGATTTTAAGCATGTACCACTATGATTATCTTCCTTTCTAGGTTTCGTATTTACTGATAAATGAATATTGTTATTATTGTCATGGATAATATTTTGTTGCAGAAAATAGTTTGAGTATGAGCATCTTTCCCTCAGTCTGTTCCCTTTGTACTTGTTGATGTTGAAGGAAGGGTCTGATCAAACAGTATTTTGTGGATGCTTAGCTCATCGGTCACTAGCTTCTGCAAGGTCTCAAAGCCCAACAGAGGACAGTTTAGGAGGCATAGAAGTCCTTGTGTTCACAGATATCACCAGGGGAACCTGGAATATGAAATATACAGGGTTGTTCCTTCAAAGGAAAGAATGTAAAATCTGTTATTTGTCTAGAAGTCTGGGAGCAGAAGTGGTTAATAGCCTGGTGACCTTTGCACTACCTGTGTAGCCAGAGACCACACCAATCCCTTTCCCAAGCCCACACTTTTATTGTAAGCTTGTTTTTCTCAGTCATTCTACTGAATGCATCATTACAGAAGGTATACCAGGAACTTTACCAAGAGTTTCAGTGTTGTCATAGTCAGTCTTTATTTAGCTTACTTTGTGCCTCAGTGAGAGTTATATATGTTTTATTGTGTATGCAGAATTGAGTTTATCACCACCAGTAAATCTTTCATCAAATTATTCTGCAGTTGAATACGCCTAAAAACAGATTTGAATGGGAGTAACAAGGGTTCAAATATGCAGAATTGTGCTGTAGATAAGAACTTCACTTAGATTTCCGTGGCTGTGGTGTTTATAGTGATTTTTCAGAGCAGGTGACTGACTGTGTGCAATACATATTATTACTGAGAATGGAGACAACATCTACTGAGTTCACCTCACTCCCAACCCTGACTTGGGGCAAATGTCTCTTCAATACTGTAGCTGAACTGTCAAGGATTTTTACTTGTGTTAGTAGTTACATTAGAAGAGTTTACAGTTTGACTCTTTCTTTGTCAACTATCATGAACCCACAAGGTGGCAGTGTTTTATAGGGATCCTGAGTAAACTTCTCAAGTGGGAGAAAAGGTGAAAGAGGGTTGGACAGGAAGAGGAGGGAGGGGTAGAGAGATGGCTGGAGGAAAGGCTTGGTGCTGCTCAGATGGTGAAGAGTCATTTTCTGATGGCTAGCAAAGCTGCCTTTCATGTTTCCTAAAACAGGAGATGTGGAAACTTTTGTATATGACTATATGAGCTTCGGGTTGAGAATTTAAATCCCCAGCGAAGAGGGAGGAGGAGAGAATGAAATTCTTGTGTGTTTCACTAGTGGTCCTGTGGCTCCAGTTAAATTGTAAGTATGGGAATTTCTTTGGGACACAGGTGTGATATGTAAAGTTGCTGCTTATTCCAGGCTACTGGTAGAAACACAGATGTTCTTAATCTCTAGTTAGGGGTCGGAGACCCATGGAAATTTCATTCTGGAATGTTAGCATCCACTTGCATCCAGTCTTGATTGTCTGACCTTTATTTTTCTCCATAGGGGTGAACAGCCAGCAGAAGGTGCAGCAGAGCCCAGAATCCCTCAGTGTCCCAGAGGGAGCCATAGTCTCTCTCAACTGCACTTCCAGTGATCGTAATTTTCAGTACTTCTGGTGGTACAGACAGCATTCTGGGGAAGGCCTCAAGATGCTGATGTCCATCTTCTCTGATGTTGAAAAGAAAGAAGGCAGATTCACAGCTCACCTCAATAAAGCCAGCCTGCATGTTACCCTGCACATCAGAGACTCCCAGCCTGGTGACTCTGCTCTCTACTTCTGTGCAGTGAGTGAGCACACAGTGCTCCCCAGGCACCTGCAGCCTGCACCCAAACCTACTGTGCCCCATTAAGGCCTGACAGAGAGCACAGACAACACATGAAGAAATTCTGTTTCTATTCTGCAGGCAATGTGACTTATGTGCAAGAGTGGTAAAGAGGAGTCGGTCGGTAAAATACTTTAACATTTTAAAAATTGGTAATTCTCAGGGGGAAAGGCAAACTACTGGTTTGGTTGAATAGTTTCCACTTTTCTCTCCTCACATGCTGATGGTTATAGAACAATTATACATACTTAATGTGTATATCTTGTTGAGGTGAAAGATGAGCACATGGCCACCACGCATTATGTCATAAAGACAGCCATCAACTCTACAGCACTCAGCCTTCATAAATTTAAAAAAATATTTTAATAAAACATTGTTTACTAATTTTTAAAAAATAGCTTACAAAGTAGTAGGTTTCTCTATGGAAGTTCCAGGTATATTTACTTTGGGTGAACCCATCCTGATGCTTTCCCCTTCCATTGCCTCCCTAGTTCTCACTCACCTAAGCCTTCCTGTGCTCAGCATCTCCTCTTCCATGTCTGTATCATGTATTCCCTTCTCATTTATCTTCCCTATTGCTTCCCTTTCCCTCTCTTTTTTTTTGTTTGTTTTTCAAGACAGGGTTTCTCTGTGTAGCCCTGGCTGTCCTGGAACTCACCCTGTAGACCAGGCTGGCCTCGAACTCAGAAATCTGCCTGCCTCTGCCTCCCAAGTGCTGGGATTAAAGGCGTGCGCCACCACCGCCCTGCCTCCCTCTCATTTTCTAATGTCCTGGTATCTACACACACATTCATCATCACATGAATACATACAAATAACAACCAGAAGCCAAGATTTGCATGTATGTGCTATTTGAGTTCAGATACTCATTTATTATTGCATTTTTCAATTGTGTTAATATTCTGGAAAATTCTGTAATTTTGTTTTCTTCACTCTTGATAAATATTCATCTGTCTGTCTGTCTGTCTGTCTGTCGAAAGGCATCTCCATCAAACTCTCCTTATCCATTCTTTTGTTGATAAACATCTAGGCTGTGTTCACTCCCTAGAAATTTTGAATAGAGCAGCAATAAACAAGGAGCAAAAAAACCTCTTTAGTAGGATACAGAGGCCTTCAGATAAGTACACTGGAATTACATAGCTGGATCACATAACACTTCCTCTTTTAGACTGATGAGACTTTTTCCCACTGACTACCATAGGTGTTACATCAGTCTATGCTTCCAACACTGGTAAATGAAGGCTCCCTATTTCCCAACATACTCACCTGCATTTGTCATCATTTGATTTCTTGATAATAGCTATTCTGACAAAAATCTCATATTAGTTTAATTTCCATTTCCGTGAGCCTAAGGATGCTCAGTGCTATGTTCTGTTCCAAAGCCCATTTAAAATTAATGGTTTTTATTGTTTAATGGCAATAAACAGTGTGTGTGTGTGTTGTTGTTTCATCCTCTGTCAGATAAGTAGCTGGCAAAATTTTCTCTCATTTGTAGTTTGTCTCTTTGCTCAGTTAACTGTCTCATTCACTGCCTTTCTGTATTTATTTTTATTAATTTATTTTTGAAACAGGATTTTGTCACAGAGCTTATGTTGGCTTAAAAAAGTCTTGATCCCCCTGTTATACCAGCCTGTTTTCTGGGATTACAGGTTTCTGCCATCATAACTATCTCCATTTATTGCTTTTTAAATTGAAGTACTGAAAGTTCCTCTCACTTACCATATTCACCCTAGTGCTTGCTGAAGCTTTATCACAAGTCAATTCAAAGTTCTGGTTTTATATCATGCATTGATACACGAAAATGTTATCAAATGGTAACAGATCTTTAGAGTTTGCAAGGTACTTCTTTTTCCTCAGTCTCTAAAGACTCTGTTTATGTAGAGAACTGGTTCTGAAAAACCTAGATAGAAAGGATATCTTCTTTAGGATTGTTCACAGATACACCTTACTAAATGGATAATAATTACTAAATGGATAACATAACCAGAATTTTTTATACAAGCTCAATATTTAGAAGTAGAGACCTCCAATAAATATTTCCAAAGCATGAAAGAATTAATTTGAAACACTCCAAAGCAAATAGCTACAACACAACATATTTTACTATGGGAGATAGATATAAAGGGATGGATAATCATTCTTTTTTCTTAATTTTTTTCTAAATCTGTGTGGGGGTATCATGTCACCTGGAACTAAGGTTACAGATAGCTGTGAGCTGCCATGTAGGTGCTGAATAATCTAACACAGGTCCTCTGGAAGAGCTGCCAATGCTCTTAGCCATTGAGCCATTTATTTCTCCAGCCACATGGGATTATCATTCCTAATTCACAATATGGTCACTGCTAAGTTTCCCATGCTTCAGTGTATGCCCCCATAATGGAAGTATGGGTAACATACTGTAGACATAGTGTGCTATAGAAAAAAAGAAGACATGAAGTCTGAAGAGGAGCTTAGAGAGGACACACGCACACACAGAGACACACACAGAAACACACACAGACACACACACACATACACACACACACCAAATGGCATTGAGGAAGAGTAAAAAGTTGTTACAGAATATAAAATACTTAAAAATTTGTTCAGCTTATTTTATAATTTCTGGCTTTATGACATTTTGGCAAGAATCCAGGATAATATTTCATTTTGAATATTGATTACATTACTAAGAGGTCTGTGGTGGTTTGCATGAGAATTCTCAGGTATTGAACACTTGTTTCCCAGGTGGTAACACAGGTTACAGAGACGTTCAAGAGAGGAGGCCTTGCTGGAGAAAGTTTGTCCGGGGGCTGGGCTTTGAGAGTTACAGCATCACCCTGCTTCCAGTTCTCTCTCTTTCTGCTTCATGCTTGAGGATAAAGATGTGATTGCTCAGCTTCCTGCTCTCGCCGTCATGCCTTCTGCTTTCTGTCATGTGCTCTTCCTCCTACGATGGACTGTTATTCTTCTGGAACCTGATCCAAAATAAAGTATTTCATACGTTTCTTTTGGTCTTAGCATTTTTTCACACTAACAGAAAAGAAACTGATTTAGGGTCATTTCTATGTGATTTAGTATGATAAATATTTCAATATTTGTTTCAGGATTAAAAGAAATAACACATTGCCTTAAATTGAGTTCCTGAGAAGCAAAATTTGAACTTGGGATTTTTTTTTTCCAAAGAATAATTGAGGAAAGCAGGCTGAGACAGAAGAGGCTAGGTGTGGAAGTAGTACAGCTGTAGACTTAACTCAGTTTGACCTTTCTGGGAGTTCTGGAGCATAGACTCCATTTCAGAGATTCTAAGCCAAAATTGTACATAGGTGAAGAAGACTCAATAACCCTGAGATGTCTGGAAAGAACAGATAAATCCGTGCACAATAAAAACATCTTGGTAAACCAATAAACTTTTAAGATGAGCAAAGAACGAAGAACAAAATTAATGGAAATAATCAGAAAAAATAAAATGATGGAACTCTATAATAATCCCAAGGGCAAATGGTCTTAAAAGACCTTTCATCAATTAAAAGACCTTTGATCATATGAAAAACAAATACTCAGCAGGGTCTGTCTGCAAGATACTCACCTCACTGGCAAAGATATACACAAACTGAAAGTGAAAGGATGAAAAAATATTATTCTAAGAAGGTGGAGCTGAAAAGCAAGCAGAATCAGCTCTATTTATATCTGACAAAGAAGATTTTAAGCCCAAATCAGTCAGAAAACACAAGGCACATGGACAAAGGGAGCAGTCCAGCAAGAACATAGAACAATTGTAAAACTCTATGTGCCAATTATCAGTGCATTTAATTCTGTAATGACAAGTGTATTAGACATAAAGAAATAGACTGGCCCAGATGTAATAATTAGTATAATAGTGGGTGACATCAATCTTATTATAATCACTGGAGCCAGAGTTGATAGAACTCCTTGGTCACACATTAGGATTTTTTTTTTTTACAAATGGCCTCACTTGTCCATTGGTCACCACATAGAGGAAGAAAATACTTCGGAATGGGAGCTGCCCTATCATCTTTCAGCTGCATAATGGCAGTTTCCCTAGCACCTGCAACTGACCTGGAACCCTTTTGCTGTGCCCTGGGAAGCCCAGAGAAAGAGAGACTGCAGAACTCTCCTAGGTCTTTATGGATGCAAACAATACCCTCACTCCTATCCTTATAAGGAGTCACTGTCAACCTTTCCCCACACAGACAATTTTCTATGGGAGAGTGACCTTACTGTTTTGGACTAAACAGTCCTGTCTGTAGACATCAGCCTCTAGTCTCTTTTTCTGCCTTCTGTCTTCGTCCAGGGCCTCAGAAATCTAACAATAGTTCAATAAGGGAAGAGACTTCAGCAGCATTGCATTCCAATGGTGCACACTGCTCACCACTGCAGGTCGTCTTAGCAAGAAGATGAGGCCACCAGCAGATGTCAGAGTTCCTCTTCCTCAGATCTTGACTCAGACTCAGAAGGTAATTACAAGCCTTCCTTGGTTTGAAATCCGAGAGATGGGGGAGAGGAGGGAGGAGAAGAGATGGTTGGGGAGAGAAGGGAAAAGTGGGTGGAGAGTGTGGTGTCTGATCTTGCTTCTGAGATTCTTCAAGGCAGATGCTCAGAAACCAACCAACTTGAGCAGACCTGAAGCAGTGTCTCTTGTAATCTGATCTTCATAGGGAAGAATGCATAGATTCCTGAGAGTGGTGATGGTGACCCTGTGGCTGCAACTGACAAGTGAGTTTGGGTTTCCAGTGAGGGGAACTGGGACAACAAACTTCATAGCCCGCATACATGTGAGGTGAAGTCTTTTTTAATAATCTAGAAATACAGTTTGAAAATGTAACCACTGACTGTTCTCTGGCCTGTGTTTCTATGTAGGGGTGAACAGTCAACTAGCAGAAGAGAATCCTTGGGCTTTGAGCATCCATGAGGGGGAAAATGTCACCATGAACTGTAGTTACAAGACAGCCATAACTGTCCTACAGTGGTACAAACAGAAGTCAGGCGGAGGTCCTGCCCTGCTAATGTTAATACGTTCAAATGAGAGAGAGAAGCACAGTGGAAGACTAAGAGCCACCCTTGATACCTCCACACAGAACAGCTCCCTGTCCATCACTGCTGCTCAGTTTGAAGACACTGCTGTGTACTTCTGTGCTACAGATGCACAGTGTGCAACAGACACCTGTAGCCCCGACATAAACCCTAAGAGCTGCTTCCTAGACCTCAAGGGTGGGTGAAGTGCTTCTGTGTCATCTGAATGTAATTCTTTTAAATTTGCAATTGTTTTTTACTTTATTTTTCTAACCAGTGTTGCAAGGAAAAGACACAGGAAATTGAATTCCAATACCCTGAAATTCCAGGAAGGAGGTGGTACTGACTTCCACTGTAGTTACACAAAACTACACTGGTTTAGGCAAGATCTTGGGAAATGGCTAGATTCCTCTTCAGCTTATATCCTACTGTGGATAAACAAGCAAGCAAGCAAGCAAGCAAGCAAGCAAACAAACCACACACAGGCACACGCACAACACACACACACACACACACACACACACACACCACAAAGCAAAACAAAAAAGCTCTCTACACAGCACTCCATCTAAGCTTGAAGAACACTGTGCCTTCTTGGACATCTGCATCCAAGCTGTGGTCTTTAGAATAAGAACAGAAACTTCCTTGTCATCCGTTCTGTGCAAACCAGTATTTACCCTGTGTTCTGAGGCTCCTTCCAAGTGGTGTCATGGATAATAACCCTGTGATTTAGCCAGAGACATATTCTTTTCAGTTTCATTCTCTGTCCCCAGACAGTTGCTTGTTCATGTACACAGGTCTACAGAACTTACTATATTTGAATCTCAAAGATACAGCTAGGATAGGGAGCAGCAGGATTCTAGTACTGGGGGTCATGCAGGGAAACTCCATTTATAAACTTACTTTCTGAAACATTATTATTTATTATTCATAACAATCTAGCTATATGATTATAAGTGAAATTCTTCTATTTTTTGACAGTGCTCTGTGTTATTTCATATTATTGGAAGGAATTTTGTATGGTCAATACCTTTTATTTCCTCAATGCAATCCTGCCTTCATTAACATCAATTCCAAAATGGCCATGGTAAGACATGTCCTTCAGTTTGATAATGCCAGAGGATATTTTTCAGAGCACATCTTTTCTTCATATTTCAAAGCATGACATACATTCTGAACATAAGACCAGTCTCTTCTGTCTACTTAATTTTATTCCACCTAAGATATTTTCAACCTCTAGGCCAACTTACTCATAATTCTCTCTTATGTCACAACCTGCTCTGTCCATATTAGAGACAGAACTAGCAAAAGACCATATGCCCAGTTACAGTTGAAAAGCTACAAACAATATAAAAGATCAAGCCATCATCTACACTTAAAAAAATCTACCAATCCCACAGAAACATTAGCCAGTGAGAACTACTTCAATAAATCCAGGACAAAGAATTTAAAAGAATAATTATAAACTTCATCAATGTATGAGCTGTTTTTTTATGTCAAATTGACACAAGCTGGAGTTACCACAGAGAAAGGAGGCTCCCTTGAGGAAATGCCTCCATGAGATCCAGCTGTAAGGAATTTTCTCAATTAGTGATCAAGGGTGGGAGGGCCCATTGAGGTGCCATGCCTGGGCTGGTAGTCTTGGGTTCTATAAGAAAGCAAGCTGAGCAAGCCAAGGGAAGCAATCCAGTAAGTAACATCCTTCCATGGCCTCTGCATCAACTCCTGCTTCTTAACTTGCTTGAGTTCCAGTCCTGACTTCCCTTGGTGATGAATAACAATGTGGAAGTGTAAGCTAAATTAAACCCTTTCCTCCCCAATTTGTATTTTGGTTACAATTTTTGTGCAGGAATAGAAACCCTAACTAAGACACTCAAAGAATTCAAGGAGTTTAAAAAGACACATGCTCAAAAAAAAAAAAAAAAAAAATCTCAGATCAATTAAATTCAGGAAAAATAACTTAGAGAATAAATGCCTGAGTGATGCCCAAGAAAACACAAACATAAGGCTGGTGGAAATGAGGAAGGCAATCCAGGAGTCGAAAAAGGAATTTAATAAAGGAATGGAAATACTGAGGGAAACTCAAGCTGAAATGAATTTGGAGTTTAAAAATCTAATAACTCAACTAGAAAACTCAAAGGAAAGCCTTGCAAGTAGACTGAATCAAGCAGAAGACAAAATATCAGGACTAAAAATTTTCTAGCAATAAATCTAGACCACATAGAGAAGGAATAATAAAGATCTAAAAACACACAGGAAAGGAATCTGCAGGAACTATGGGATATTATGAAAAGACCAAACCTCAGAATGATAGGCAAAAATGAGGGAGAAGAATCTCAAATCAATGCTATAGGCCAAGATCATAGAACAAAACTTCCCCAGACTAAGGAAAATCATTCTCATACACATGCAAGAAGCACACAGAACATCCAGACAAGACAAGACAAGAAGACAAGACAAGACAAGACAAGACAAAAATATCCTCATGGCATATCATAGTTAAACATTAAATATACGAAACAAAAAGTGTATAAATCCAGGACAAATACAAGTTAAAATAGAAAGAAAGAAAGAAAGAAAGAAAGAAAGAAAGAAAGAAAGAAAGAAAGAGAGAAAGAAAAATCACAAGTCACAAATGCAGGAAAACCCATCAGAATAGCAACTAATTCCTCAGTGTAAACTTTGAAAGCCAGGAGAGCCTCAGACAATGCATTCTAAGTTCTAAAAGATCATTCATGACTGGGCAACCTAGACTAATGTAATCAATAAGACTTTCCACCATAGCTAAGGAGAAAGTAAAACTTTCCATGAAAAAAAAATCCTTCTAGAATTTATATTCAACAAAGCAAACCTAAAGAAAATGCAGGAAGCAGTGTTCTGGGATGAAGAGAGAAATGAATACACCTAAGAGACGGTGGAAAGAAATATGAAGCCATAGTTATTTGTGGCTCTGTGTTTCCCCTTGTCGCTGGTGTGTCAGGATGCTGCTCAGGGAGATGAGACACAGGGGCACTTGGGTACTTACTTTCTTCCTGTTTTGGGTGTCAAGTTCACTGATGCCCAACACCTGCTCAGGGGAGCCAGAACACAGCCTATTTTAATAGGGCACCCAGTCCATGTTTCTCTGGGTGAGAAATGGTGCAGCCTGGGGCAGAGGCTGTAGTTCTCAAGTTCCTGGGCACCCAGGAGGAGGAGGAGGTTGAAAATATCTTAGATGGAATGAAATCAACACCTCCAGGAACCTTGAGGAGTTGAGAGTGGGGGCGGGGAGGGGCTCTCAGGACTGAGATGAGCCCTGGAGGTGGCAGGGGTTTACTCATGGTGGACCAGAGATTAAATACCTTTTGCAGAAGGAGATGCTTGGGAAGGGAGCTCATTGGTTAGACAATTAGGACCCTATCTAGACACATTATTAGTTTGGAGAACTCTAGGCTCTATGTTACACGACCAGTTGTCATAGTTCTCTTAGTGGGCTGTTGTGGGATCCCTTCCATGATGTGGACTTCAAATCAGACCAGTCACTGGTTAGCCACTCCCACAAGTTCTGAACCTCCATTGCTCCAGTATATCTTTCAGGCATTATAGCTTGTAGTAGGTGAAGATTTTGTGATTGGGTTGGTGACCCAGTATCACCTCTGAAAGTTCCCTAGTTACAGAAGTTCAGGCTCTGTATCCTTCATTAATGGGAGTCTCAGCTAGGGTCGCCCTTGCAGAAGAATCCTGAATGTTTTTACTGCACTAAGTTTTCACACAGCCTCCCAAATACCCTCCAGTTCCAGTGATCTCTCCCCGTACTCTCTCTCTCTTACCACCCCCTACCACACCTGATCCTTCCTGTTCCCATCCCCACACGCCCCAGTCATAGTGCCATTGCTCATAATAGCCAGAAACTAGATCAATCTAGATGTTTCTCATACAAAGAATGGATAAAAAAAAAGTAATATATTTACATAATGGAGTATTACTTAGATGTTAATAAAATATAACATCATGAAATTTTCTGGCAAATGAATGAAACTAGAAAAAAATCATTCTCAGTGATGTGACACAGACACAGAAAGGCAAGCATGGTATGCAATCACTTATAAATTAAATGGATATTATCTAAAGTAAATGATAATCATGCTACAATCCACAGACCCAGAGAGGTTAAATAACAAATTGGGCATTGAGGTGGATGGGTGCATAGATCTCCCTTCAAAGTGAAATAGAACACAGCAAATCTTAAAAAAATAAAAAAAAAAATGAACTTCATATATATCTTGTGCAAAGCACCATAAAATTAACAGCAAATAGAATTTTTATAGATCCTAATTTTATAAAGACATTGCATCATGCAATAAATTTTCTTTTAAGTGGGTCCTCAGATTATTCCAGTGCATACCATCCGTGTGTGCCACATGATTGAGTCTGTGGCACCTGGGGCTCAGCCTCAGCACTAGTTGTTTTTCTTAAGCTCATGCTTAGGTGCTACCTAAGCCAAGGCAAGAGACAAAGTGTGTGGTTAGCCACACTTCCCTTGCCTGCGTAGACCTTGTGGCCTAGGAACCGGAGAACCTTTATTTTCTGATTGAGTAAAAGACAAGGACACAAACCAGTCTTCCTCAGGGAAGAACACACCAGTTGGTTATCCAATACTGTTAGCAGGGGCTGAGAAACCACCGAACCAACAGATCAGTGGGTTGGGGGAAAGCTGGGGGGGGAGAGGGGGGGGAGAGGAGGGGGGGAGGGAGGGAGGGAGGGAGGGAGGGAGGGAGAGAGAGAGAGAGAGAGAGAGAGAGAGAGAGAGAGAGAGAGAGAGAGAGAGAGAGAGAGAGAGAACCACTCTGGGGGAAGTCCAGGTCCAGAGCAGGCATAGCTATCTCTCTGGGAGCAGAGAAGAGACTGCTGGCAAGGGTCAGGGATAGCTTTCACAGGAGCAGAGAGAAGAGTGTGAGAGAGATTCTACAATTCCCAGCATTTTGGGAGATCACCTGGTCCATCGGCAGGTGGGGCTTACAGGTTAATTCTGGGAGAAGCAGGAAATGTTAATCTCAAAAATAAAAAGAAAAGTAAAGAAATCCAAACAACCCAGGGAGTATGTATGCACTCTGTGAGTCATTGTAAACTCCGGACCCAGAGCCTAGACACAGTAGACACATTTGTGCAGAGGGATATGTGTCCCATGCTTCCTCCCAGCCTGCTGTGTGTGTTTGTGGCTTCGGCTTTCTCTGGTATGGTTGATTCTCATATAGTTAAGAATAGTAAGTACAAAGCCTTGCTCCCAGCATACAGTGCTTCAGATAGACTAAGGAAAAAAATGGATCTGGAGAAAAGAAGCAAATTGTGACTTCAGTTGGATTTGTCTCTGGGTCTTTCTTATCCCAAGAGTAACAGTACTTTGCTGCCTTACAGAATCAACTGTATTCTGATTGTTTCCACAGGATCCATTGACCCAGAAAGTGGCGTAAGTCTAACCATTGGTATTCAGAGAGGAATGGAAAGCACCCACTCTGGATTGTTCATAGGAGTCAACCTTGTAAATTTTATTAAAATAAGAAAAGTCCCAGTGGAGAAATGATTTTTTTTATTTAAAGTTTATTTTTTAAAATTGTTTTATTACATTCCATATGTTGCTCCTCCCCCCTTCCAGGTCCCCTCTCCAAGAGTTCTTTACCTTATCCCCTATCCCCTTTGCCTCTGAGAGGATGCTCCTCCACCCACTCACCCACAACCTCCCTCCCCCTGTCCCAGCATTCCCCTTCCCTGGGGCATCAAGTCTCTATAGGATTAGGCACATCCTCTCCCACTGAGGCCAAAGTAGGTAGTCCTCTGTACACATGTGCCAGGGGCCATGAACCAGCCCATGTGTGCGCTTGGTTGGTGGTTTAGACTCTAGGAGCTCTCAGAGGTCCAGGCTAGTTGACACTGTGGGGTTGTCATCCCCCTCAGTTCCTTCAATCCTTCCTGTGACTCTTCCATAGGGGTCCCCAACCTCAGTCCAATGGTTGGCTGTATCTGTCTCAGTAACTTGCTGGTAGAGCCTCTCAGAGGAGAACCATGATAGGTTCCTGTCTGCAAGCACAACATGATGTCAGTAATAGTGTCAGGGTTTGTGTGCCTGCCCATGGGATGCATCCCAAGTTGGGCCCATCAAGGGATGGTCTTTCCTTCAGTCTCTGCTCCAGTTTTGTCCCTGCATTTCTTTTAGACAGGAACAATTCTGGGTCAAAAATTTTAAAGGTAGGTTGGTGAACCCATTCCTCCACTGGGGGCCCTGTGCATCTACTGGAGGTGGTGAGAGGCCAAAACTTTTAAGTTCAGACTCTATTTTAGAGAACCTGACCTAAGTTTACACTCAGGTAAACTAACAGGTAGGTACCTAGCATTAGTTTCTAAGTAGCCCTCTAACAAAACCTGAGCCTAGCTCGAGTCTCTAGGCTAATCCCCAACAAGACCAGTGTTTCCAGGTTACATCCCCAACAAGACCAGTGTCTCCAGGTTATTCCCCCAACAAACCTGCACAACCAGGTTATAAGCCTACTCCTTGCCTAACGACCACCAATGGAAAGGGAAGCAGAAATTAAGTTTATGATATGATTCCCAGAACCAGCCAATTATGTTAAAGGCTACAATAGCTTTCCAATTAGATGCTTGCACACTTAGGCCTAGCTTGCTGCTTACTACGAAGCCTTGCCGCATAGACATTCAGGGCTCCCCACCACCAAAACCATCCTGTGTCATAGTGGTACATTGGAGGTGTCTGAGCTAGCTCAAATAAAATAAAGGCCCTGCTGTGAGTTGCATCTGATTGGCTTCTGTCTGGGTTTTTCAGGACCACTAACATTTCCCTTGCACTACAGTGGACTCTTCAGATTTCATCTCTCCACTGTTGGGTATTTTGGCTAAAGTCATTCCCTTTGCGTCCTGGAAGTTTCTCAAATCCCAAGTCTCTAGGACTGTCTAGAGGTTTCTCCTGCCCCTACTCCTTACTGCTGCATATTTTCATTCATTCTCCTGGCCCTCTGGACTTCTCTCCTGTCTCTCCCCATACTTGATTCTGTCCTCATTTTCCCCTCACCATCTCCTTTCCCACCCAGGTCCCTCCCTTCCTCTGCCTCCTGTGAGTGATTATTTTGTTTCCCCCTCTAGGTGGGATTTAAGTATCCTCACTTGAGCCTTCCTTTTTGTTTAACTTCCTAGAGTCTGTGGGTTGTATGATAGGTATCATGTAACTTTTGGCTAATATCCACTTATCAGTGAGTACATACCATGCCTGTCCTTTTGGGTCTGGGTTTCCTTGCTCAGGATATTTTCTAGTTCCATCCATTTGCCTGCAAAATTCATGATGTCTTCATTTTAATAGCTGAGTAATATTCCATTGTATAAATGAACAATATTTTTTGTATCCATTCTTCAGTTGAGGGACATCTGGTTATTTCCAGTGTCTGACTATTACAAATAAATCTGCTATGAACATCGTGGAGCACATGTCCTTGTGATATGGTGTAGCATCTTTTGGGTATATGCCCAAAAGATAGTACACTCTGTCTGGTATACTACCTTTAACACAAAGGGGTGTTGTATGTTGTTGACGGCCTTTTCAGTATCTAATAAGATGATATTGTAATTTTTTCTTTCAGTTTGTTTATATAGTGGATTGCATTGATGATTTTTGGTTTATTGAGTCATTCCTGCATCCCTGGGATGAAGTCCACTTGATCATAGTGAATGATGGTTTTGATATGTTCTTGGATTTGGTTTGCAAGCATTTTATTGTTTTTGCATCAATATTCACAAGTGAAATTGGTCAGAAGTTCTCTTTTTTGATCCAAATCTTTGCGTGGCTTAGGTATAAGTATAACTGTGGCTTCATAAAATGAAGTAGGCAGTGTTCCTTCTGTTTCTATTTTGTGGAATAGTTTGAGGAGTATGGGTATTAGCTCTTCTTTGAAGGTCTGGTAGAGTTCTGGACTAAATTCTTCTGGCCCTGGGCTTTTTTTTTGGTTGGGATGTTTTAATGATTGCTTCTTCTTCCTTAAGGACTATGAAACTATTTAGATAGTATATCTGATCTTGATTTAACTTTGGTACATAGTATCTGTCTAAAAAATCATACATTTCATCAAGATTTTCCAGTTTTGTAGTAGGTTTTTGTAATAAGTATTGATGATTTTTAAAAATTTCTTTAGTTCTGTTATTTTGTCTCCAGTTTCACTTCTGATTTTGTTAATTTGGTCTTTGTGCCCTTTAGTTAGTTTGACTATGGGTTTATCTATCTGGTTGATTTCCTTAAAGAACCATTTCTTGTTTCTTTGTATTGTTCTACTCCTCTTGGGTGTGTTTATTTCTTTTTGTTCTAGAGCTTTCAGGTGTGTTGTTAAGTTGCTTAGTGTTATGACTATTCTTATTACTGCTTTCATTGTGTCCCATAGCTTTGGGCATGCTGTGCTTTCATTTTCATCAAATTCTAGAAAGTCTTTAATTTCTTTATTTCTTCCCTGATCAAGTTATCATTGAGTAAAGAGTAGTTTATTTTCCATGTGTATGTCTGCTTTCTGTTGATTTTATTGTTATTGAAGACCAGCCTTAGTCTGTGGTGATCTGATAGAATGCATGGGATTATTTCAATTTTGTTGTACCTGTTGAGGCTGTTTTATGTCCTATTATATAGTCAGTTTTGGAGAAGGATTCATGAGGTGCCGAGAAGAAGGTATATTCTTTTGTTTTAGGGTGAAATGTTCTGTAGATCTCTGTTAAATCCATTTGGTTCATGACTTCTGTTACTTTCTTTTTTTCTTTTTTTTTATTGGCTATTATATTTACATTTCAGATTTTATCCCCTTACCCTATTCCCTCCCACCCCCAGGAACCCCCCTATCCCATCCCCCCTCCTCACTTTCAATGTATCTCTGTTTAGTTTCTGTTTCAATGACTTGTCTATTGGTGAGAGTGGGGTGTTGAAGTCTCCCAGTATTATTGTGTGAAATTCAATGTGTGTTTTGAGCTTTAGTAATTTTTTTTCTTTTAAATAAATGTGGGTGCCCTTGTATTTGGGGCAAAGATTTTTAGAATTGAGACTTTATCTTGGTGGATTTTTCCTTTGATGAGTATGAAGTATCTTTTTTTTTTTTTTAAATGAAATATCTTTACCCATCTCTGTTGATAACTTTTGGTTGGAAGTCTATTTTATTTGATATTAGAATGGCTACTACAGCTTGTTTCTAGGGAACATTTGCTTGGAAAACTTGTTTCCAGACTTTTCCTCTGAGGTAGTATCTGTTTTTGTCACTGAGGTGTGTTTTTTGTATTCAGCAAAATGCTTGATCCTGTTTATGTATCCAGTCAGTTGGCCTATGTCTTTTTTATTGGGGAATTGAGTGCATTGATGCTGAGAGATATTAAATATCAATGACTATTTGTTCATGTTATTTTTGTTGTTGGAGATTGTATTATGTATGTGTGATTCTATTCTTTTGGTTTTGTTGTGAGATTATTACTTTTTTTGTGTTTTCTTGAGTGTAGTTATGCTCCTTGTGGTGGAGTTTTCCTTCTACTATACTCTGTAGGGCTGGATTAGTAGAAAGATAGTTTAAATTTGGTTTTGTCATGGAATATCTTGATTTATTCATCTATGATGATTGAGAGTTTTGCTGGGTATAGTAGCCTGGGCTGGCATTTGTGTTCTTTTAGGGTATGCATGACATGTGTCCAGGATTGTCTGGGTTTTGAGTCTCCATTGAAAAGTCTAATGTAATTATGATAGGTCTGCCTTTATATGTTACTTGAACTTTTTCTCTTACAGCTTTAATAATCTTTCTTTGTTCTGTGCATTTAGTGCTTTGATTATCATGTGATGAAGGGATTTTCTTTTCTGGTCCAATCTATTTGGAGTTCTGTAGGCTTCTTGTATGTTTAAGGCCACCTTTTTCTTTAGGTTAGAGAAGTTTTCTTCTATAATTTTGTTGAAGATGTTTTCTGGCCCTTTGAACTTGGAATTTTCACTTTTTTCTACCTCCATTACTTTAGATTTGGTCTTTTCATTTTGTCCTGAATTTTCTGCATGTTTTGGGTAGGAGCTTCTTACACTTTGTATTTTCTTTGAGTAATGTGTCAATATTTTCTATGGTATCTTTTTTCTTCTATTTTTTGTATTCTGTTGGTAATCCTTGAATCTATAGCTCCTGATATCTTTCTTGGGTTGCCCATTTCTAGGGTTGCCTCCATTTGTGATTTCTTTGTTGTTTCTATTTCTGTTTTTAGGTCTTGAACCATTTTGTTTAATTCCTTTACCTACTTGTTTGTGTTTTCCTGTATTTCTTTAAAGGAGTTATTTATATCCTCCTTAAAGGCCTCTATCATCATCATGAGATGAGATTTTAGGTCAAAATCTTCTTTTCAGGTATGTTAGGGTATTCAGGGCTTGCTGTGGTGACAGAACTAGGTTCTGATGGTGCCAAGTTACAAGGCATCTGTTTTTTATGGTTTTGTGCTTGTCTTTCACCATCTGGTTATCTCTAATGTTAACTGCCCTGGGTGTCTCTGACTAGAGCCAGCATCCATGGAGGCAGGTAGAGCTCTGTGACCCTGGTTAGCACAGGTCTCCTGGGAGGCAAGCAGTGCAGTTTCTGGATGAGGTGGGGTCCTGTGTCCCTGGTTAGAGCAGTTCTCCTCTGTCCCAGGTTAAGGTGAGTCTCCTGGGAGACAGGTAGACTTTGGGGTCCAGGGGCAGGATCTACCCCAATTGCAGATGGAGGTACTGACTGGAAGGGCTATGGGCCTCAGGCAGAGTGGGATAGAGTTTATTTTGCTGGTCTCTCTCTCTCTCTCTCTCTCTCTCTCTCTCTCTCTCTCTCTGTGATTGTCCTAGCTGGAGTTGGTATGGGGCTGGGATCTCACCTTTGTCCCTGGTTATGGCCGACCTCCTGAGAGACAGGCAGGCTGTGTCCCTGGTTAGAGCAGACTTCTTGGGAGACATGGAGGCTGTGGGGGTGGGGGTGGGGGAAGAGGAATAGGCACACCGATTTGCACCTATTAGGTGCTACCCCCATAAAGAAAACTCATTCATTCTTCTTCCAATAGTTATCAATTGTCAACAGTCCCTTAGTTAGTGGCAGGAGTCATGTGTCTCTCCCATCCATGGAGAAATGCTGGCTTGATGTTGTGCAGGTCTTGTGTAGGCAAGCACATTTGCTGTGAGTTCATGAGTGCATCATTTCTTTCAAGTCCAGAAGCCACTGTTTTTTACAGTCTTTTCACCCCTCATTCCAATATGGGCCCTGAGCTGTGTGTGTGCAGGTGTGTGTGTGGTGTGTGTGTGTGTGTGTGTGTGTGTGTGTGTGTGATGTACCATTTATGGATGGGCATTCCATAGACAGTTTTTCTCTGTACTTTGTCCAATTTTGAGTTTTCTTCACTAATGTTCCTCCATTGCATAAAGAAGCTCCTTTGATGAGGTGTGTACATTTGTTTACATGTATACATATATATACCAGACTGTGTTCCCCAAATGAGAGAGAGCCTTTTTCTTTTAACTTCTGAGATTGTGTAACTTCTCTTAATATAATATATTATAAGCCTATCTATTTTTCTGCTTATTTGTAAAATTCGTGTTAAAAATGGAATTTGATACTGTGCTTATTTAGCAAAATAGTGGGTTTATCTGTAGGGTCTACAATTTTCCAGCCACAGATGTTTGGCAAGATTTATAATATGTATCCTGTATGTATTCAGGCAAAGGACACCACATTCTGAAAATGTTTAAATCTATTTTTCTTTATTGAGAATCAGTCTTTTGCATGCTGCCTGTGGAGAGAGTGTTTCACTGAAGCACTGCCATCTGCTGTCCAGCTGAAATATCTGTGATGTTTTACTGGATCCATTGTTCATGTGTTAAAGTATGATAAAGCCTCATGCAATAGGATTGCCTATTATTGAATTGAAATAAAATTCCTCTTGTAGCCATCATGCTAGATAGATTCAGGAGGACTGGCTCTTTTTTCATCTGTTGCTTTCCTAGGTCTTCTTGAACTTGAAATAAAATGCACAAGGCTAGAGAGTCATCACTATACTTTGGAAACAAAGCTTGGCATTGCTATGAAGGTGGGAAGACATTTCATTCTGCTAAGTGAAATTGTGTCTCCTGCTATGTCCCTCACTTCACTGTAAAAATATTATGAGGAGTGGGAATGAGTGTTGATGGAGAAAATTTGTCATTTAAAGATGATCACGCAGTAGTTTTCTCTGTTCTATTTACAATATCTCCTAAAGTCCTATTATAACATTTCAATATAGTAATTTCTAAGTAAAAAAATTTTTAGCTCAAAATATCTATGGAGCCCCATGAAATATGCTATGTAATTGAAAACTACACCATGGATGAATATTACGAACTTTGTTTTATGAATCAACTTCACTTCTATTTCAAATGTGTCTCCCAACCCTTGTTATCTATATATCTATATATCTATATGTCTATATGTCTATATGTCTATATGTCTATATGTCTATATGTCTATATGTCAATATATCTATATATCTATATCTATATCTATATCTATATCTATATCTATATCTATATCTATATCTATCTATATCTATATCTATATCTATATCTATATCTATATCTATATCTATCTATATATCTATATCTATATCTATCTATATATCTATATCTATATCTATATCTATATCTATATCTATATCTATATCTATCTATATATCTCAAGTGGATCTGGTGGAGTGCCCAAGATGAGGAGTTGTTTTGCCAGACTTTTTGTATATGCATTCTCTCTGGAATTCTTCAAGGTTTTAGTGCCAATGATGCAGTGTGATGTAGAGATTGACACTATAGAATTGGAATGGATTTTAATCTTTAAGGGCCTCTGGAGCCATCTTGACCAGAAACTAACAGAGGGGTGTATCATATATGGCATTGGAATTTTTATATGACAACAAAAAATGTAGATACTAAAATTGTCTGAATTATAATCTCACACAATTGCAAAAACTTAGAAATAAAAGAACATTGAGATAAAGAGAAAAAAAAACAACAGTAATGAATTTCCTCAAAAGTAAAGCAAGTATCAAAGTTGCTTTTGTTTCAAAGTTAAGAGTCTAAAATAATTACATTAATTATAAACAGCAAAGCATTCCAATCAAAAGAACTATAGAGTGAGTCTAATTCTCTGCCATGCAACACACATCATTTTTTTTAAATCTTTTTTTTAACTGATAAAAACAGACTGAAAAATGAAAATGAAAGTATGGAAGAAGTTATATATCATGCTAATACCCAGCGTAAGAAGATAATAAACCTGAATTAATATCAGACAACTTTCTGTTTCATGTAACTTATTCCACATATTTAATTCAATAATTGAAAAAAAGAGGGAGAATCCCTTTTCTTCATGAGTGTTGGTTCTATGAAGTTATCCACTAGATAATTCCACACCATGAATATACAAGCAACACTAGGTAAACTCACTGTGTATTGATTTAAAACAACCAACCAACCAACCAACCAACCAACCAACCAACCAACCAATCAAGCAAGCAAACAAACAAACAGACAAACACACACACACAAAGTTGGAAAGAAGTTGAGGGGTATATGAGGCATTGGAGGAGAGAAAATGGTAACAGATGGTATCCAAACACATGACATGAATATTGAATGAAATATTTAATTAAAAATGAGTAAAAATTGGAAAATGGAGAAGAATGATGGGGCATTAGTCTCATGGTAGATGCTCACTGATGGTTTGAACTCTTCCTTCTCTACTGAAACCTTACTCATCTCCCCCGAATATATGTTAGTTACACCTAAAACATTTCCATAGGCTGAGCTTTACCACTATTTAGTTCAAAATAGCTTCTAACTTCCCCTTTCATATCTATCCTTATCCCCACCCCACCACCAAAGAGGCGTGTTACTTAAAAAATGTGTTATTTAATTTTCAAATACTTGGTGGTATTTTGCCATATTGAGTGAACTCTACATAATTTTGTGGCCAGTGAACACATGTCATGTAACTTCAGATCTTAAGATTTACTGGTGTATTTTGAACTGGCTGAGTGTATGGTCTGTCTAAGAGAACATTGTTTGTTCACTGGTAAACGTATCATACCCTGCATTGACAAGTGTATTGGTTAATACAGGTGTTAATTTGGTCTAATTGGTTGCTCTGTCTAGTACCAGTTCTTACTGTGTCTTATTAGCTACTTGGAAGTGTTAATCCGATTGTAGATTTGTCTTATTTTAATTATCTCAACTTTTGATTCATGAACTTTATAATTCTCTTATTAAGTGTATAGATGGAGAATATCACTTCTTCTTGACCAGGGACTCTTTACACAATGTAAAATTACTCCTTTATCTCATAGAACTCCCTTTGATCTTTTTCTTTCCAGACATCTTAAAGCTGAAGTGGAGGGTAAAAACTTCTCTTTCAGAAGAATAGCACAGCTACTGGCCACAATCAACATTACATTCATTAGACTACTCAACTTCCATCCACTTAAAACTGCTGAATACTTGTGTGTTTAAATCAAGTTGCTTCCATGGCTTGTTTCTCTGGGCTGTGCATGATTGGCGCTCCCCTAAGAAGTCCATGGTTCATGCAAATTTTCTTTTACTCTTTTCTTCAGTCTTAAATGTTTCAAGGTGTGTGTGTGTGTGTGTATGTGTGTAAGTACCTTTATCAGTCAGCCTACTTTCTTCTGCAGATGCTCCAGTCTGTTGTTTCTTTGATGGTGAATCATCTCAGACTATCCATACCTAATGATAATGACATTTTGCTATCTTTTTTCAGTATTGTATTGTCATTATTGCTTATCTAAAGTCACTGAATATTCAGAATTTTGATGAAAGTAGATAAGTTTGTTTCATTTTAAAGGGAAGGATTCACATTTTAGACTACTATTTTACATTTGTATTTCCCACCTTCACCAGAACTTCCCTTGATTTGGAGCTCACTGCCAGCAAAGGCTTCTAAAGGTCAACCCAGGGAGATTAACCTGAGTGTGTCTGCATAAGTAATGGCTATGATTGGGGCACACACAGCAAAAGGGCCTTGCTTCTGAATTGTAAGAATATATGTGGACTTCATTAGGTAAGAAGGAATATACAAGCAAACACCATCAATGACTTGGTTGTTCTGAGTTAAACAAGGGGTGGGAGTAGAGAGATGAGAAAGAAAGTGGGGGGAGGAGGATGGGAAAGAGTGGGAGAGAGAATTAGAGTTGAGAAGGCTTGCAAGACTATTGGCCTATTGGTCCTGGCATTTGCAAATTCTCCCTAGTAAAATGAGAATTGAAGATACACACACACACACACAGAGAGAGAGAGAGAGAGAGAGAGAGAGAGAGAGAGAGAGAGAGAGAGAGAGAGAGAAAGGAAATCTCAGATCAAAGAGCCATCTGACCAGAAGGATAAGATTGAACTTCAGAATGGTTTCTCTTGTTCTGGGTCTCTATAAAAACACTAATAAGAAAATAATGGGGAGAACAGAATTTTTTTTTTTTCTGGCTTCCCAGACTCAGTTTCTGGGTTTTGACTATGACAGGCAACAGTACTGCTTGCAACTTCCTGCTTTTATACTTAAGTGGCAACAGCTCCAAGATTTAATATTTTATCATATGATTGTTTTTCTAAAGGAAACGGCCTATTTTTCATTAGGTTAGAATTCGACATAGCATAGAATAGTTTAGAAAGATGAAATGAGCTCTAGAAAGAACATACTGATTTGCTTCAAAGATTCTTCATTTTCCACTGCCCGCCAGAGGGCGACATAGAACAGACTAGACACCTCCATTTCTACAATCGACCCCCCACCCCCAACTCAGTTCCTCCCTGGATCAGGCTGAGTACTTAGAGTACCTGACAATTGAAGACAATCAGAGGCCAGAAAGTTCCCAGGACCAGGACCACTTCGACAGGTTTCTTTCTTTTTTTTTTTTTTTCTTTTTAGAATTTTACCTAAAACAGGAAAGTTGTCTAGTCAACCTATGCAAACTGTCTCCAAGAACTGGGAACGGCAGCCACTTTCCTGTACGAGCCAAGCTTTTCCAGAAAGGCACCAGAGCTATTTCCAGTACTCAGCCATGCTATGGGTCCTCATCTCATTCCTGGGGATACATTTTTTCCTGGGTAAGTCAAATATCCTGATAGTTGTAAATGCCACAATTCACTGTTTTTTTTTTTTTTTTTTTCCAGTTAATTTTAGTAATAATATTTTTCTTCATGAAGCCTACAACACAATTATGGATTTATCATTGATTTTGCAGGAGATGTCCAAACACAGATAGTTTCTCAGTCTGATGCCCATGTCACTGTCTTCGAAGGAGACTCGGTGGAGCTGAGATGCAACTATTCCTATGGTGGAACCGCTTACCTCTTCTGGTACATCCAGCACCATGGCCGTGGCCTCCAGTTTCTCCTCAAGTACTATTCAGGAGACCCAGTGGTTCATGGCATGAATGGCTTTGAGGCTGAGTTCAGCAAGAGTGAGTCTTCCTTCCACCTGCGGAAAGCCTCTGTGGACTGCAGCGACTCGGCTGTGTACTTCTGCGCTGCGAGCGCACAGTGTGTGGGGCTGCAGGGGGAGCTGAACACAAACCTCTAAGATGCTGAGGATTCTGCAGCTGAGTGACTCACAACCATTCATGCTTATCATCCATGTAAGGAACCTAAATCAACTCACAGGTCCTCCAAGTTGGACTTCTCTGGAACTATTTTGGTCCAAGTTGGACTTCTCTGGAACTATTTTGGTCTATCCTTGGAATCCTATGTGGGGTTTATAGACATTTTGTCATGGATCCCAGGAAAAGTGACATAGCAGGGTAAAAACCATAAAATGGTCCTTGAGACACGATTGCCTTCTTAACGTTTGTTTTGTAGATTGCATTCTACTGACTATGTCTATGCAACTTAAGATACAACTCAGTTCTACATAACCAGTAACCGCAGTGGGTGCTTACATAGTGTGCACTAGAGGGAGAAGTGTTGGCTTCTTCAGCTCCAGACTGAAGGACACTGTTTAGGAAGTGTACTGCTTGCATTCAACACCTCAAGAGCCTCAGAAGCACTCTCCATCCATCTTCAGTTTAGTTCACTTGCCTCAGTGTAGAATCATCCTGAAGAGAATCTCAAGGAGTTATCTGGATTAGGTTGCCTTGTGAGCGTGTCTGTGGCAGATTACAGTAATGATTGTGGGGAGACACAGCCTGCACATGGAAAGCTCCAGTCCCAGCGTTTGGGACCTGCACACTGCATGACATGGAGAAGAGTAGGTAGAGCATGGCATGCATGCACTGTAGGCTCTTTGTTCCTGACTACGGCTGTGATGTGACATGTTGGCTTAAGCTTCTGTTGCTGTGACATGCACACAGTCCATGCTATGATAGACTGTAACCTGGAATTGTTAGGGCAAATAAGTCCTCTTCCTTCTAAGCTATTTTTGTCAGGTTGTTTTGTCAGAGCAATAGATAGGGAACTAGGATGCCGTCCTTACTTCAGCAGACATGAGAGCGTAGAGTAAGAGACAGAAAGTAGGAAAGATATCAGAGTCTGACCTCAGCAGATCAAATTATTTCAAACAGCAAAGAGCAGACACTCTTTTGCAGGAAATAGGCATCTCCAAGGAAGGAGGGGGACTTTTTGAAGTTTTTAGAGAAGATTGGGATAAAGAATCTTGTGCAGTTGCAAAGGGCTACATACAAGTCCATCATTTCTTCTTCCTAGTATTTCCTGCTCATTCGAGACAGACTATCATGGGATACATGCTATTTTACCAAAAACATTTCTGGGGCTCACTGATAATGTCTGGAGCAAGACCAGCTGCAGCCTCATAAGGATTCTGTTTGTACAGCTGAGGCATACTGTCATGTGTGAGCAGCACAGTGTTACTTATTCCTCCAGAGGGAGTTGATTCTAGAGTGACACTTTGGCTCTTTTATTTTGACTAAGACACCTGGTAGTTATTGGATGGTATATCTATAATTCTGAATAGTAGCTGTGATGGGTTTATTTTCACCTTTTATGTTACCTTACCTGGGAATGCCATCCCATGCCATTTCTGTTTCTTATATAGCCAGTTTTGGATATGTGATAATCCACTGGAAACATGACACAAGCATGGAATATATTTATGAACACAATGAGGAAGTGAACAACAAAAGCTTTAGACAGTTATAGTTGTTATTTGAACAAATTACAACATCCTTTAGAATATAGTTTTACTCAGTATAAAGTTTTAACTAAATTTAAAAATAAAATTGTCACTGTTCTTGCTTTTGCTCCTCAATCTTATTCCCTTTCATTCTCCAACAACAAAACTTATGAACTTTATTTCCCAAGTTTGTATTTTGCATTTCAAAATACAAAATAAAAATATAAAATAAAAATAAAAAATAAAATAAAAATCAAATATAAAATAAAAATCAAATATAAACATATATATATATTTATATTTGTTAATGGTGTGTAGCTATGTGTTTTTAAAATATGTGCCAATAATAAAACATTGTAAGCATTACTGTGAAGCTTGTTGTTTTCGCTAAAATAATTTGGAGACATAGAAAATTTGCTATAATTCATTTCAATATTTTTAAACTGCTGTGTATCATCTTGATTCAGGAATATGTGACAGTAACTTTGATGATCATTTGGGCACATGGTGCTGGCAGAAATAGTGGTAGTCTCAGCCAGAAGTCAGGTTCACAGAGGTCAGCAGGCCTCCACCAATCATCTTCCTGAGGTGGTGTTTCATTTCTCTGCACAGTTCAGTCTGAGAATATAGGTCAGCAATCCTCTGAGGTTAGTAAATTGCTCATGGTTGTGTGTGTGTGTGTGTGTGTGTGTGTGTGTGTGTGTGTGTGTGTAGGGGGGTGTCTATCCAACATATATACACTTCCTGTATTATTCTAAGCTCATATTCATCCTTTTATTACAACTTTACCTTTTCTATCTTAAGAGATTAATATCCACACACTCCAGTGGCTCAGAAAATGAACTCTCCTCCTAAACTGGTGATTCTACTCTTCTTAATGTTTGGTAAGTGGAACAATACACTGAGCTTTCATCTTGTTTCATGATATTGATGTAAATTTTAGCAACAATTTCTTTTGTGAGGCAGAATACAGGTCATCATTGCACTGAATCATTATTATTTTTGCTTTTTAGGAGAAAGCCATGGAGAGTTGGTGACTCAGACAGAAGGTCAAGTGACACTCTCTGAAGGGACTTCTCTGACTGTGAACTGTTCCTATGAAACCAAACAGTACCCATCCCTGTTCTGGTATGTGCAGTATCCCGGAGAAGGTCCACAGCTTCTCTTTAGAGCCTCATGGAACAAGGAGAAGGGAAGCAGCAGAGGTTTTGAAGCCACGTATGATAAAGAAACCACCTCCTTCCACTTGCGGAAAGCCTCAGTGCAGGAGTCAGACTCGGCTGTGTACTACTGTGCTCTGAGTGACACAGTGGCAGAAACCGTAGGGGGAGCTGAGCACAAACTCTGAGAAGCAGGGGCCTGGCTGCTGAATGTGTCTGAGACCACTCATTTAGGGACCATGGGCTATTGTTGATACCATACATGAAAGCATCCAAATTAACACTAAGAACACATTAGGAAAACAGGAAATAAGCATGCCATACTTTAGGCTGAATCAGAGAGAATGAAGACAGTCAGTCACACATCACAGTGATTTCCTTTTTTGTTTTTTGAAATGGGACTTTATGTAGCCCAGGCTGGCTTTGAATAACTTGTGAACCTGAGGTTGGCTCTGAACTCTTCTTCCTGCCTAAATCTACAGTGGGCTAAAGTTATATGCATGAATCACTATACTAGGCTGAATTTGTGATTTCTTAAATACAAAATCTCTTGTTGAATGGAACTATGTGTTCATCATCATCTATAATCCTAACCCTTGGAACCTGACTCATGTCATTCATGGAATTATTATGTGTAGAGATGAGACATGACTGATGAGGTTGCATGTGATCCATATCTTCATGGCAAAGTGAATAAGAAAGTGTGATTTATTTTTTCCCCTCTCAAGATCTGATAATTTATTTGTTACTTGTAAAGATTTTTATGTTTGACTGGATTTAAATGTAGATGCTTTTGGTGGAGACCATGTCTTGTGAAAATATGTTCCTGCCATTTTTATTTGACTTCCTTCCTTCATTTGGCCAAAAATCTAGCATATTATGCGTCATCTTCCTTATGTTTTTAGTGTGTTCTTTTGTTCAGTATAATCTGTCAGCAGTTGCAATACACATGGAGTAAAAAGATGCTGAGTGTTGGGTGCTTTTGTCCTGGGGGAAAAGTGAATTAAGATGAAGAGACCAGTGTACTCAATTCTGTTTATAGGTCAAATAGAGGGAACTTACTAAGCATTGGGAGAGCTGGAAGTGACATTGCTGGGAGAAAGAAACTTGGATTGTGAACTTAGGAGATAACAGAAGTTAAGAATTAGGTAGAGTGACATAGACAACTATTTCAAAGTAATTCATAGACTTTGAAGAAATCTGGGGACCAATGCATGAATATTCACATGTTGATGGAAGAAGTATTCCTTCTTTCTGTAGTATACTACAAAAATGGAAATGAGTCATAGACCTAAAATGTAATATCCAAATTATGAATCATTACATATGAAAAAATGTTTTAAAATTGAATGGTGGGCTCTAACCAATATGGAAGAATTAGAAGATGGACTGAAGGAGCTAAAGGGGATTATAACCCCATAGGAAGAACAACAGTGTCAACTAACCTGGACCCAGGGACCTCCCAGAGCCTCAGCTACCAACCAAATAAAATACCTGGGCTAGTGGGAGGCCCATGGCACATATGTAGCAGAGGACTGTCTTCTATGGATTCAGTAGTAGAATATGTACCTAATCCTGTGGAAACTTGATGCCCCAGAGAAGAAGGATACTGGTAGGGGTGAAGTGGGGGTGAGTGGCTGGGTGGGAGAGCACCCTCTCAGAGTCAGGGATATTGGGAATAGGGTAAAGTACTTGGGGAGGGGCACCAAGAAAGGGGCAACTTTTGGAATATAAATAAATCAAATCATTTAATAAAAAAATTTAAAAAAGGAAAAGATTTGGATGGTGGGTATGCATGTTCATGTGTATGTGCATGAGAGTGCAGTTGTCTGCAGAGGCAAGTAGAGGACATCAAATGCTCCTATAGCTGAAGTTACAGGCAACTCACAGCTGGAAACCCAACTTGGGTTCTCTGCAAGTGCAGTTAGTTCTCTGAACCATTGAGCCATCTCTTCAGGCCAAGTGAAGCATGCTTAAGTAAACATAAGAATAAATTTTCATGACATGAGTCGGGCAAAGATTTCTAAGTTATGACAGTAAAAGGCAAGAATCAAAGTGAAGATAAAATAGGTGATTCCCATTGAAGTGAAAAATATTATTTTTACTGTTTTCAGTGATAGGAATTAGATTCAGGCATGAATGCTAGGCAAGTGCTCCACAGAACTCTAGCTATGCCTCTAAAATGTTTATGCTTTTAAAGCATAACACAGATAAATAGAATCCCAAAGTTGCAGGAAATGTTTGCTAATCATGTATCTGCTGAGGCAGTGCCAAACAGAATGTATTAGCATAACATTTAAAAACAACACTATGACAGCATGACGAGAAACTCAAAGCGGATCAATGATTGAATGCATGCCCCTCTAATAAGCATTCATGGCGGCTTGTGTCTGCAATTACAACACTCAGATAAGGCAAAAGGGCTGTGAAGTTGAAGCCAGTTTGGGCTACTCATGACAACTTTAAACTTAGCCAAAAGCACAAGGAAAGAACACAGTCTTTAGAGTAATGTAACTTTATGCAACAAATTAGATAATATGGAAAGAATGTAAAATAGCGAATGTTGGCATAGATGTACCGACTTCATACATTGCAGGTAGCAATGTAAAATGCTGTGGTCAATAGTAACTCTACTCCCAATTATATTCTATGAGAATTGAAAATGTGCCCACACAGAAAGCTGAACCAAATGGTCAGGCCAGAATTAGTCATGGTAACCCCAAATAATATTTAATGCCTATCACTAGCCAAATGTGAAGGCATCATATATTCAATGGGATATTGTGTTGCAAAAAAATGGATATTATACTGATAAATAATAAAACATGATGTTCTCTAAAATCTAACAATAAGTGAAGATGCTGTGATGGTTCTTCTTGGTTGGTTATCAGCTTGGTTATTAGTCTAGAATTGGGGAGCCCAAATATCAGGGAAATGATTGTGATGGCCAGTGATGATGGGATGGTTATACAACTGTATGAACAAAATACCAATTATTGAATGTATAAATGCATATCAAAATATCCATTTTAAATGACTCAAATTATACAGCATATAAAGAATACCTCATAATATCTGTGTAAGAGATAAAGTTCTAGAAAGACGAAAAATCATATTGTATAAATGTAGCATTAAAAAACAAACAAGCAAAAGAAAATTCAGTGGCTTAACTTTTTAATTTGATCCAGAGTATGTCTCCTTTTCACAAAGACTTATCCTTCTGTCTCACTGTAGTATCTGGTGGGCCCTAAAGACTTCAAGTCCTGCACATTGGGTTTCCTGAATCTCTACTTGAAAGAGGACACTTTCTTTTTTCAAAAAGCAGCCATTTCATTTTTTTTAAATTAATCAATCTTAAGTATTAAAACAAACCAACAACAAAACAACCTTTCCCATACCTAGTCATTTCCTAGTTCTTTCATGAGAAACACAAAACTTTTATTAACTTAAGTACTAGGTGTCACTGCAAACTCTAAGAAAAAGTACTTAGTGGATCTCTTCATACTTGCTTTAAAAACCATCCCCTTGAATATGTTTATAATTTCCATTTTTTCTCAAATTTACTTCAGTGAAGTTTTCTCTAAGCATCACATATAGAAGGTTAACTCTTTGTATGTCATTCAGGCTTAGTATTTTCTTAATGGACACATGTTATCTGTCTATCTATCTATCTATCTATCTATCTATCTATCTATCTATCTCTATCATCATTTATCTACCTACCTACCTACCTACCACAATTCTACAGGCTGGAATTTCAAGAATGCGTGTGTGTGTGTATATATAATTTTATAAATACTATATATTTTCTACATTCCATGTTATTCTTTTTACCTTTCCACACGATTATTCTTTAAAAAAAAACATATATTTTTCACTTTCTTGGGTGTTTCTTCTTTTCTTGAGTTACTATTTTTTAAAATCAATCTCAGTGGTTCATTGAAAGATACTAAATACCAGCTGTATATTCAGTGCGGTTCAGAATTCATCAGGTTGGCTGATAAACTGTCGTTGCAATGCACAAATGAGAAGTGATAAAAACAATATCGAGAACATGATCCCTCCTCCCATAATCAGAGCCTTTATCAACTTCCTGTTTTTACCTAATTGCTATATGGAGTTTGGAATTTTTATTTTTTTTAAGTAAAATATCTCAACTTTCACAGGCCAGGAAAGTATTTCAGTTTCACAGATATCCAATATTTTCAGAGAGTGCAAGAAAAAAATATGCAGATAAGAAGAAAACTAGGAAAAATAAGATACAGAAGTAGAAAGATATATAGTAGATACTACGTGTGTGACCAGTAATACATGGCGTGATCAATCTCTATGCAGGAATTTTTGTCTGACTTGACCTTGTGCAGGTCTTATGCATCTATCACAACCATCATGGGTTCATATGCACAACTGCCCTGCTGTGTTTGGATAGACTTTGTAGTCACCCACTAACTCCACTCTTATAATTTTTCCATTTTCTCCTCTGCAAAATTTCCTGAGATGTCTCATTTTTGGCTGGTCCCATTGTGCAGTCCCTTATATCTGTATCTTGGCTGGTTATGGTCTCTGTGCTGACTTCTATTGACTTCAAATATAAGCTTCTCTTATGAGATTTGAGAAAGGCATTGACTTGTGGGTATGGCAGTAAGTCATTAAGAATTGTTTAATACTATATCAAGTTGTTTCAGGTATGGATTTTATCTCACAGATCAAGCCTTAAATCTAGTTGGAAGATGAGTGGTTATTCCTATTATATCCATGCCTCTATTAAGCCAGTGTTCATGGCTTACCAGGCCAGTTATTATTATTGCACTCAGAATTCACAGCTGGGTAAGACTGATGATGATTATTCTCTTCTGCTAGGGTGCATAGCATCTTCCATCCTCATGAAAGTTGACTAGTAGAGATGAAACTTTCAAGTGCGTACAAGCTTGATTTTTTTCATGTTCATGACTTAAATGTCCAGAATCTCTGTAATAAGTTCGTACCATCAAGTGCTGTAGTGTAACTAGGAGCATTGGCACTAGCCTGTAATGTATGAGGAGTGGGGTCTAGGAGACCTCATTGGCCAACAATTCCAAAATGGTAACCTAGTATTTGCACTGGGCCCATTTGCTAGCCTATAATGCCTAGTAGGGGCATAGTTTCCTGGTTATAGGATAAGTTCATTAAAAGTCTTCTTATATCCATGATTGTATATCTTTTAGAAAGCTTCTAGAGACCTCCATGTGACTTTTCTGAAAACGTTTCAGAGTTGGTTATCCTTCCCTTATGCAATAGCATAAACGGATAAAAGGAAATAGTAAAAACAGAAGCAGATTCTCAGTTGGTTCTTTGGAGTCAGTTTCCTTCTGTATGACCCCTGCAGCAGACCCAGGCAGTGTCTGGATGTCCCAAGAATTACTCTCAGAAACAATAAAAGCATCAGAAAATTAAAGTAGATCAAGATGGTTCTTAGGCAGAAGGAAACAATGTTGGGAATGCAGAGCTGAAAGATTTTCTTTCAGTGATTTGTGGAAAGCACACTACTGTGAAGTTTGGGAGAAAAATGAGTGACCAAGGTAGCCAGTGCTCATGTTTAGAAGATTGGCTCCCAGGCTAGAGGAAATGCCAGCAACGACATGCCAGTCACTGCATTTAAAAATATAACATCCATTTTAACACCAGAAAATACAAGTCTAGTAAAAAACAAACTTTCACAGCTAGGACATAGTTCAGTGGTAAAATACTGTCTAGAATGCATGAAAATCTGGATTTGATCCCCATCACAAAGGAAAATAAATAAATAGAGAATTAGTTTGCACATTTACCTTTTACAAATGAGTAGCATGGTGATTTTTGAAATTCCAATTTTTCTTTTACCACTCAGCCACAGGGAAACATTTCTCAAAACAAGTCAGATTTCTCCTTGTAATTGCCGAGTCAATTTTTTTCTAATTTTGGAGTAGAAACAATTCAAGGACTTTTCTAAAAGCAAGCCGAACATTTCTCAAAGCAAGTCAGATTTCTCATTGCAATCTCTGGCTCAAAAATGGTTTCTAATTTTAGAGTAGAAACAGTTCAAAGACTCATTACCCTGCCTCTTTCTCACAGAGATAGAATCTGTTCATTTTATTATAGTCATCTATATGATTTTTTGGTTACTAATAATGCCTCAAGTGAGGTCTCTAGCAAGATTATTCTAGAAGAGCAGATTTGAGATGATATATGACTTTGAAATATCCAGTGCATCTCTCTTTCGTATTTCTTTTAAGAAATATTTTTATAAGGATATCAGAATGGGGGCTCTGCAAAAAAATTGAATAAAAAACCCACCAAAACTAAAACTAGATATATTATGAAGCCTAGCTATACCTCTTGGAATTTCTCTCCAAGACTCTAAGTCAACAAACCTCAGAGAAACAGAGGAATTGGGGGAGAAATAGTGGCATTCTTAGGCAAAGGGATTATTTCCCCCATAGAGAAGAATGGAGTCGTGTCATTTGCTGGAAAATGGCTGCAAGTGAAGATTATCATATAAAATGAATGAGGTCAGTTTCAGAAAGACACACACCAATGTCACATGATTATCTTGTTTGTGGATCTTAGACATTGCATATGCATCATATAATATAGTATGTATGACATGAAAATAGAGGAAGGCTGTCTGAGAAATAAAAAGGCACTAATGGGAATGTGAAAAAAAGAGAGAAGGTAAAGCATTGGGGGATAAAAAGTATGATCTCTCTCTCTCTCTCTCTCTCTCTCTCTCTCTCTCTCTCTCTCTGTGTGTGTGTGTGTTTCAAATGGTCTTATGTAAAATAAAATAAAAGTTTAAAAGAAACAACACTGTGACTGACCAGTTGGGAGTCTATGTATTTCCCACCAACGGCTGCACAAAAGATAATTTCTCTAATTAGGATTGCCTGCCACACTAATCTATTGATATTGTAAAGGTGGAGGGAAGTTTGACACTGCATCCATTTAGCAAAAATAGTAGTAGTTTCTCCCCTGACGTCTATAAGCTCCATGGTCATAGGTTCTTGGCTGGTATATAGCACTAGTCATACATTTTTTTCTACTGTGAAGTAGGCCTGAATTTTAATTAGAAAGTGGTTCTCCACTCCCATAACATTCACGCTGCTCCTGTGCCCATGGGCATATCTGTATCTTGCCATGGTGGTCACTATTGCAGCTCTCATGGTTCACAGCCAGTTAAGGCTGTTGTTAAATTTTCTCCCCTAGCAACCCGAGTCACACTTCTGATACTATAAAATGTAGTCATTAAAGAGGAAGTTTCCTGATTATTACTGGCTTGATTGCTCTAAGTCCTGTGGCCAAAACATGTGGTGTCTTCAGCAATGTGGCCTTGCCATCAAGTTCTGGTGGATAACCAAGAGCAATGGCAATAGGTCACAATATCTCAGGGGTCTCCATGACTGCTCCAGATCAACACTCTAGGGACTGTATCTCATAGCTGGTTTTGAGCTTTTGGTTTGACATTTTATTGCTTCTGAGAGAAGTACTAATTTGCTTTCTCTCTGTCTCTGTTTCTGTCTCTCTTTCTGTGTCACACACACACACACACACACACACACACACACACACACACACACACACAATTTTAAAACATCCTTAGTGTTAGTTGTCCCTCAACCCACCCATCCTTATTGCCATAACCTCTCCCTCCCTACTTAACCCTCCATTGTCCAGAAAAATAATATTGACTGAAAATTAAGAATTTTCTTGCCTTCATTCATAAGAATGAATCATAGCGACATCTTGATTCCAAATGTTTATCCCAGCTCATCATTCAGTGGCACCGAGTGTGAGTACCTCTTTCCAGTTTACTCAGTAGTGTGCAAGAAATCAACCGCAATCTCTTCATATTAATCACGGCATTCAGCAATTAGAGAGGTGACCACAAGGTGGCAGTAGCGCAGCTGATGAAAAGCATAGCAACCCCACTTTGTGTTCTGAAGCAATGTGTGAGAACAGAGGCATTTGTTTTCTTATTGGCTGGTAAGATAACACAGGAAGCTATGATAACTGCTAGAGAAAAGGGACAACCTGGAAATACAAATAGCTTGCTGGGCAAGAAATTGCAAGTCTGCATTGATCCCAGGCGGGAAGAAGAATGAAGACATCCATTCGCACTATATTCCTACTCTTGTGGCTCTGGATGGACTGTGAGTTGAAGATTTGGGGTCAAGAGAAAATATTTGGTGGATGTTAGACACCCATGGGCAATCTGTTTTATACAGTTCCCTCTAGTTGTTGTGAACAAAGAGATTTAGCAGATACTGCCTGACTGTTCTCCTCCTTTCTGTTTTTCTTTCTGTGTAGGGGAGAGCCATGGAGAGAAGGTCGAACAGCTTCATTCCACACTGAGTGTTCGAGAAGGAGACAGCGCTGTTATCAACTGCACTTACACAGACACTGCTTCATCATACTTCCCTTGGTACAAGCAAGAAGCTGGAAAGGGTCTCCACTTTGTGATAGACATTCGTTCAAATGTGGACAGAAAGCAGAACCAAAGACTTATAGTTTTACTGGATAAGAAAGCCAAAAGCTTCTCCCTGCACATCACAACCACACAGCCTGAAGATTCAGCCGTCTACTTCTGTTCAGCAAGCACACACTGTTTCCCGGGCACCTGCAGCCTATCCTCAAACTTGCTATGGGGGCTGGAGCCCCATCCACATCCTGTGTCTTGTAGTAAAGCATTTGTCATATTGTTTATTTGAAATGGAAACTATAACATAACATACAGATATTTAAAACATAAATGTGAAAGGTTGGCTCATGGTGTGTGTGGGGGGGGGGGGGGGGGGGGGGAAGTGGTTCATGCCTTTAATCCCAGAACTCAGGAGGCAGAGGCAAATGGATCTCTGACTTCAAGGCCATCCAGAGTTACACAGAGAAACCTTATTTTGAGAAATAACTCCAAAATACTTTACTATTTATTTAAAATTCCTAAAAGAATTTTTGTATACACATATATGTGTTAGTTACTTTTGTATCACTGTGAGGCGGCACCATGACCAAGGAACTTGTAAAAAGAAATCATTGAACTGGGGGATTGGCTTACAGTTTCAGAGGATAAGTCCATGATCACCATGGGAGGGAGCAGGGCAGCAATCAGGTAGGCATGATGCTAGCTAGCTAAGTTGTCAAGGGCTTCCATGTTAAGATGACAGCCATGAAGCAGGGCAGGAGAGAGGGAGGGGGAGGGGGAGGGAGAGGGAGAGGGAGAGGGAGGGGGAGGGGGAGGGGGAGGGGGAGGGGGAGGGGGAGGGGGAGGGGGAGGAGAGGGACAGGGAGAGGGAGAGGGAGAGGGAGAGGGAGAGGGAGAGGGAGAGGGAGAGGGAGAGGGAGAGGGAGAGGGAGAGGGAGAGGGAGAGGGAGAGGGAGAGGGAGAGGGAGAGGGAGAGGGAGAGGGAGAGGGAGAGGGAGAGGGAGAGGGAGAGGGAGAGGGAGAGGGAGAGGGAGAGGGAGAGGGAGAGGGAGAGGGAGAGGGAGAGGGAGGAGAGGGAGAGGGAGAGGGAGAGGGAGAGGGAGAGGAGGGAGAGAGAGGAGAGGGAGAGGGAAAGCCCCAGTAACACTCCTATAACAGGGCCACATCTAAGACCTACTATTTCCCAAAACATCTGTCAACTGGGGACAAACCATCCAAACATATTATCCTATGGGGTCCTTTTCATTCTAACCACCACAAGGTGTGGCAGCTACACTTATCTTTGGGTATAAGGGTATATTTAGAATACAATTAGAAATAATCCTGGTTTAGGAAAATGGCATTAGTAGTTTATCATCCAAGGTTCATGGCTTAATCAGACATGTATAGTGGGCTAGGCTTAGAGTACCTGGCATGAATTCTATCATAGTGAGTGGGCCTTGTGCTGGCTAGTTTTATGTCAATTTTACACAAGCTGAAGTCTTCTATCTGGATAATGGCAATAGGCTACATAGTTTTGGGGGTTCATAGACTCCCCTGATTAACAATTCAAAAGAAGATATGCCTGGAACTAGGGTGTTTGGGGGGTGTTCTTTTTGGGAATAATTGTCACATCAAAATGTTATAATTTCTTTAAACTATATGCACACACACATATACAGATGCACTTACATATGCATTTTTAGGCAAACATAAGATAGCATTATTTTCTATGGCTCTTTAAACAGCCTTAGTATTGTTTATCCCTCCCTCCCTTCCTCCCTCCCTCCCTTCCTCCCTCCCTGACTCCCTCCCTCCCTCCCTCCCTTTCTTCCTCCCTCCCTCCCTCCCTCCCTCCCTCTCTCCCTCCTTCCCTCCCTCTCTCCCTCCTTCCCTCCCTCCCTCCCCCCCTTTCTTCCTCCCTCCCTCCCTCCCTCTCTCCCTCCTTCCCTCCCTCCCTCCCTCCCTCCCTTCCTCCCTCCCTCCTTCCCTTCCTCCCTCCCTCTCTTCCTCCATCCCTGACTCCCTTCCTCCCTCCCAATGTATGTTGCTTTCTGCTCATCAGGTAAATATTCCTCCATGTTACCTATGCCTTCTTCATAGCTCCTGCATCTACTCATCCTCTCCACGGTTTCATTTAACTCTCCTGGTACCTGGAGTTACTCCAGGTGTTACACTCAGAGCTGAAGACTCAGAGAGAGGCTCTGGAAATCCGTGTGTATATGTAGCATTTGTCTCTTTGGGTCTGGTGTACTTCACTCAGTGTAATATTTTCTGGATCCATCCATTTACTTGCAAATTTTACAATTTTAATTTTCTTTTCAGCTAAATGGTATTCCAATAGGTACCACAATAGGTACCACAATAGGTACCACAATAGGTACCACACCTTCATTATCTATGAATCTGTTGAAGGGCATTTAGTTTATTTCTATTTTCTAGTTACCATGAATAGAGCAGCAATAAACATGGCTGAACAAGTATCTGTAGAGTAGGATGTCAAGTCCACTGGGCATGTGCTAAGGAGGGGTATAGATGGGTAATAGAATAGCTCTACCTTTAGCTTTTAGAAGATTAACCACACTGATTTCCACACAGTTTGCAATTCCACCAATGTGATGAGTGTTCCTTTCCTCATATCCTAATTAACACATTCACTGCCAGTTTATTTTTCTATCTTGATCACTCTGCCTGAGGTAAGATGAAATCTCAAAATAGTAGAAAAATGAAATTGGACCCATACTTACCACCTTCACAAACATTAACTCGAAATGGATGGAGGACCTCAATATAAAACCTCAGCTGTTGAAACTGCTCTGAGTGAACGCGCACTGTTTCCCCAACTGCCAAAGACAGCGAACCATCCTTCTGATAGTCCCTACATAGTTTTATTTCTTCTTTTGGAAACTGTCTGTTCAGATCCGTGGCCCATTTTTAAACTGTGTCATGTGTTTTGAGTTGTTTGTATATTCTGTATATTAATCCTCTGTCAGATGTATAGCTGGAAAAGATTCTGTCCAACTTTGTGGGGTGTCTTTACTTCTCTTTGACTTCTTCTTTTGGTTTCACAAGGTTTCTTTTGTCAACTATTGACATTAATTCCTGGGTAAATGAGGTCCTGTTTAGAAAATTCTTTCCTAAACCTGAACCTCCTGGGATTGCCTGTTCTTCCAGCAGATTCATTGTTTCAGGCTTCACTTCCCTCTCTCAGTGTTGAGATCTATCTGAATTAAACCTGTGTAACTCTTGTGCATATTGCCACAGTCTCTCTGAGTTCGTAAGAACGCTGCTCTACTTGTGTCTGGAAGATAGTGTTTGCTTGGAATCATTCATCACCTATGGCTCTTGCAATCTTTCTCTTCCACATAGATCCTTTTGAAGGGGAGAGCTTTGATGAAAAGGTTCCTTTTAGGACTGAGTGTTCCAAAGTTACATTCTACACCAGCTGAGGGATGTTATATTAATTCCCATACACTGCTTGAAAAAGCTTCTCTGATGAAGTTTGAGCAACACACTGATCTATGTACATAACAGTGCCATTAGGAATAATCTTATTGCTATGTTCGTTTAGCAGATTAACAATAGTAGGTTTTCCCCTAAGTCCTTGATTCACCTAATCCCACGTTCTTAGCCACTTTAGCAGTGTCAGGAGTGGGTTACATCTCATGGAGAGGGCCTCAAGTCCAGTAAATAAAGTGGTTGTTTACTCCTATAACTTTTGTGCTACTATTTCAGTATTATATCTTGCAGGCAGGTCACTGTTATAGTTCTCAGGATTTGTAGCTGGGAGATATTGATGATTGCCTTTCTTCTCTGGTAGCGTGGAAAGTACCCTCCATTAACATGAATGTTAATCAGTCGAAGACAAGCTTCTAGTTAGGTAACAGCTCAGCTTCTCCGTATTTGATGCCATATGTAAGTGTTGTCTTTAGCAATGGGATCGTGCTCTCAGGCTATGTAGAATAACAAATAGCTTTGGCAATAGCCTGTGATGTTTAGTGGTTTTCATGGGGCCTCCTCGGCTTATGACTCAACAAGATGTAATCCATTTTTGGCACTGTAGGTTTACTTGGTGATGTAAGGTGTCTAGATGGGGCATTTTCTGCTTTATTATCTAATGACTCCATTTAGATTCCTTTTATATATGCGTATATTATAGGAAGCTTCTACATTAGTAGGTTTTCACATGGTTCTTAAAATGGCCTAGTGTTAACTGTCCCTCCCCACATTCCCTCCTTTATCATTCTCTCCCACTCCCTCCTTATTTCTTGGGAGATCCTCTCCTCCTTCTAAGTCCATCATCTGGGCACTTTTGTGATTTCTTTTTGGATTGTAGCATGCCTATCAAAGGCTTAAAAGCTAATGTCCACATAGAGGAGAAAACATGTAATATTTGACTGTTTTTTTTTTTTTGGGGGGGGGTCTAGGTTGCCTCACTTAGGTTATTTTTTTCTAGCTCTGTCCAGTTATTTTCAAATGTTATAATTTCAGTTTTTAACAGCAGGATAATATTCCATTGTGTAAATGTGTCACACCATCATTATCCATTCATCAGTTGATGGACATCTAGGATGTTTCCAGTTCCTACCTACTGTGAATAAGGTAGCAATGAACATGGATGAGTGCATGTGTCTCTACTTGTGTGTGGAGTCCTTTGGGTATATATCTAAGAGTGGTAGAGCTGGAACTTGAGGTAGGTCTATTTTCAGGGAAATTGACACCTGATTTCAATGGTGGCTATGCAAGTTTTCACTATCACCGAATAGTAAATATTTCCATTTGCCCGTATCCTCACCAATGCATCCTGTCATTAGTATTATTGATCTTGACCATTTTGACTCAGGTAACATAATCCTTGACATCTTTTTTAAACTTGCATTTCTGTGATGGCTGTGTATATTGAACAATTCTTAATGTGCTTTTTAGCCATTTGTGTTTTATCTTTTGAGAACACTCTGTTCAGTTATGTATCCAGGTTTTTCTTTAAGCAATTGTTGTATTGATCTTCCATTTTAAAAGGAATATGATTAAATACTACACCCTCTATCAGATGTGTAATTGGTAAAGATCTTTCCCCATTCTGTACGCTGCCACTTTATTTGAATGACATGTCAAAAATCTGGCTTTCACAGGTGTGTGAAATTATGTCCGAGTTTTCAGTTTGACTTCAGTGATGAATGTGTCTGTTTTTATGACAGTGCATGCTGTTTTTATTACTATAGCTCTGTAGCATAACTCGATACCTGAAATGGTGATCCCTCCAGCTGTTATTTTATAATTCAAGACTGTTTTAGCTGTCCTAGATTTTTTTGTGTTTCCATGTGAATTTGAGAATTGCTTTTTAAAAAAATTTCCGTGAAAAATGTGTTGGAATTTTGAAAGGGATTGCATTGACTCTGTTGACTGCTTTCAGTAGGATGTCAGGCTCGTAATATTAATTCTAATGATCTATAGATCCATCTTCTGCTATCCTTTTCAATTTCTTTCTTTAATGTCTTTGAAGTTTTATCATACAAGTCTTTCACTTGCTAGGTTAGCGTTATCCCAAGATATTTTATTTGTTGAGATTATTGTCAAATGTACTCTTTCCCTGATTTTTTCTTAGCCTGTTTGTCATTTCTTCATAGGAAGCCTCCTGACTTTTGTATTGTGAATTTTGTATCCCACTACTTTCCTGCATTTATCAGTTGTAGGAGTTTTCAGGTGGAACTTTTAGGTCACTTATATATACAATCATATCATGTACAAATACAGATACTCTGACCTCTCTCTTTCCTATTTGTGTTCTCCCGATCTCCTTCACTTGTCCCATTGATCTAGTCGAGACTTCAAGTACTATGTGGGACAGTTATGAATAGAATGGCTATCTTGTCTTGTTCCCGATTTTAGTGGAAATGTCTTCAACTTCTTTCAATTTAGTTTGATGTTGAACTTGTAAATTGCTAAACCATTCTTTCATTTCTAGGATGAGCTGACTTGATCATGGTGGATAATCTATTTTCTGTGGTTTTGGATTTGGTTTCCAAGTATCTTATTGAGAAATTTTGAATCTGTGTTTCTAAGAGGAGTTGATATATAGCTTTCTTATTTTGACTAGGTCTTTGTTTATTTTGGTATTAGGGCAATAGTGAGCTCATAAGAAGGATTAGGGAACGTTCCTTCAGTTCCTGCTCTGAAGAATAATTTATTTTCTAGTTCTGTTTATTTGGTGCGCTTGTACCTCTTTCTTTAAATTGGGGAGATTTTCTCCTATGATTTTGCTTAAAAAGATTTCTGTACTTTGACCTGGGTTTCTTCTTTTACCATCTTTATTATTTGTAGGTTTGCTTTTTTCATAGTGTTACAAATTTCCTGGTGTTTTGTGTTCATTTTTTTGCATTAACATTTTATTTGACTGATCCATTCATTTTTTCTACCTTGTTTTCAACACCTGAGATTCTCTTTTCCATGTCTTGCCGTCATTGGCGAGGCCTACCTTTGCACTTTGTTGTTTGTTTGTCATCCTAAATTTTTCAGTTCCAGTTTTATTTCAATTTATTACTTTTTAATGGTTTTCTTGTTATTACTTTCATATCTTGTTATATGAATAATATTGTTATTATTTTCATATCTTGTATTGTTTTCATTGTTTTATGTGTTTCATTGTTTTATTGTATTATTCTAGTGTTTTTTGTTTTGATGGATTTGTTAGGGATTTATTCATATCCTCTTTAAAGTCCTTGAATATATTTATAATTACTATTTTGAAGTCCTTTTTTTTGAGCTTCATCTATATTGTATTTCTTAGGGCCTACTGCAACAAGACTAGTGGCATCTGATGGAGGAACACTGTCTCGGCTGTTCATGACTGTGTTTTTGTGCTGGGATCTAGGCATTTGTAGTCATTATTTTTGAGGTATTTTTTGATGTTAATATCTGGTCTTGCATTTGTTGGGTGAGTGTTCTGTTATTTGACTGCTGTTGTCTTCTCTGGAACCTAGGCAACTGTGGTGGCTATGGGGTTCCTTGTAGAGTGCTTCTGTGGGTTGTCAGGTGACAGGAAGAATTGGAGAATGATTAGGAAGGTATTCTGACAGTGCCCAGGGGAAAGAGCTAGGAGGTCTGGGTTCTGAATCCATGGAATTGAAGTGAGGTTAGAGAAGAGCCTCCTGTAAGCAGGCTATTATTGGACTAAGAATAAGTCTGGAGAGATTATAATGAAGGATAGAAAGGCTACTGAAAATTGCCTACCTGAGTCCAGATCCAGTATGACCTCTGTGGGTCCCTAGTAGAAAGTATTTCTGTGGATTAGACACACACACACACACACACACAGAGAGAGAGAGAGAGAGAGAGAGAGAGAGAGAGAGAGAGAGAGAGAGAGAGAGATTTTAATACAGCACTATGGCTGCTTTGGCAAGGGATCACATCTAACGACCTTCTAGGTCTATATGATCTGGCTGGAATACAGACATGCCCTGGATTACAGTATGATCTGGCTGGAATACAGACATGCCCTTCGTATGCACCTTTAATCCCTAACAGTGAAGGTAAAGAAGGTAGAAGGAAGCAGCCATGTTTGAAAGTGACATCTAATTGAGGGGCAGACAAAGTGATGAATCAGAGAAAGATTTGACAGAATGAGTCAGAGCTAGGATATGCCCAGCTCACAGGAGAACAGCACAGGAAGAGAAACTGTTTAAGAGCAGTTCAGGGACATCGAGTCAGTCAGTTGAGAGTTCAGTTGAATGCAGCTGAATTCAGTTGAGTTTGTGGAGTTACAGTCAGTTCATGCAGTCAATGCAGTTCAGTTTGTGGAATTCAGAGGCATTTTTTTTTTCAAATAGAGTAAAATTCAGTGAGAAGCTGAGAGAAGACAATTTGAATCAGTCTAAGAGAAGACAGTTTGAATCAGTCAGCTTGGAGAGGAGTTTGAACCAGAACACCTGGGTTGAACCATCCAGCCAGATTTCCAAAAGAACTAGAAAGGATGAGCAGTCAGCCTCTGAGACAACAATAGCACCTGGTAAATAAAATAAAAGTTCCTTTTACACACACACACACACACACACACACACACACACACAGACACACACACACACAGACACACACACAGACACACTCAATGAGGATGTGTTAAAAAGAGAAAGCAGAAAGCCTCTCTGGGAAAGAGCTAAGTTGTATCCACAGCAGGAGCTGGAATCTCCAGGGAATCATATGCATATGCATATATTTTCATTTACCTAGCCCATGTCTTTTGTTTGGGGAATTTATATCATCAACATTTAAAATTATCATTTGAAGGAGTATTTTACTGTTGTGTTCAGGTCTTGTTGTTTTGCTGCCCCTGTTCTTAGTTTTACTTTTGCTTCAGTAATCTCCTTTGCTTTCTTTCTACCTCATCTTGGCTGAGCTTATCCCTCTCTTCTGTCTGAACGATGGCTTCCAGTGCTCTCTGGCTGCTTAGGTAAGTATGAGTCCCGTTAGCTTTGTACATCTAGCCTGGCATTTGTGGTCTTTTAGAAATTGAGGTATATTGCTCCAATCTCTTCTGGCTTTTAAAGTGTCCATTGAGAAATCAGCTGCTAACATTGTAGTTTTTTAAAAAATGTAGCTTGTGGTTTTCCCAACACTTCCTTTAGTACCTTTTCCTTGTTTGTTTTTCTTTATGTTTAATATTTTATCAGCAATATGCTATGGGGCATTTATTTTTTCTGGTGCTTTATATTTTGTATTTTCTGTGCCTTTAAAAAAAATCTATTTGGGTGTGTCTCACCTTAATGTAGATGGTTTGTAATGCATTCAGACTAAGTGTACTACTAAATTTTATTATGAAGTCAGTCATAGCTGACCTTAGTCCAACAGCTAAAAGACGACACATAAAAGTTTACAATCTTGATAGAAATGTAAGATTTATGTCAAGAAATTAAACATGCAGTTCTACATTAATAACACAGCAAGAATTAAAAAAAACTACGCCCTTCTGTTTATTAAGGAAATTATTGACTGTTTCTTGTGCAACATATTTTATGATGGAAACTATAAAACTGGTGTTTTATAGTCCTCCACAATCCTAGCATAAAAGGTCTTATTTTCTATACCTGTTTACCTGCTATGTGCCAATCCATGCTTTTATTGATAAACCAATACTAGTTCTTAGAAGTCCTCTGGAAAAGTGACAGATTATGAGTTCCTTCTCTCCAGCGTCTCCCTTCACTTGGTTGTTCTGAATAAGCAGCCACTGCTGCTGGGTGGAGTTTTTATACAGCTCCAGGTCTGCTGCCATCAACATGTTCTTGCCAGGTCTGCTACCATCAACATGTTCTTGCCTGGTCTGCTACCATCAACATGTTCTTGCCAGGTCTGCTACCATCAACATGTTCTTGTCAGGTCTGCTACCATCAACATGTTCTTGTCAGGTCTGCTGCCATCAACATGCTCTTGCCAGGTCTGCTGCCATCAACATGTTCTTGCCAGGTCTGCTACCATCAACATGTTCTTGCCAGGTCTGCTGCCATCAACATGTTCTTGCCAGGTCTGCTACCATCAACATGTTCTTGCCATTCCAGATTCTCATTCTCTGACTCCTTCCTTCCACCTCTCCCCTTCCATTGCTATATGTGCCCAAAGTTAAAATGGTGGAGTTTGGCTGATAAACTATCCTGCATTGTAACTTCCTCTTTCCTTGCAAGTGGAACACCAAGGTGGGACTTAGGAGCCTTAAAAGGCAGCAACTTTAGAATTCTTTTAAGTGTTATAAGTAAAGTGTGATACATGTTCAGAAAGAAAGTTTACCACCTCAAATATGTTATAGTGGGGGTTTAGGAGAAGTTGAAGGGAAAAACACATGGGTTTTTGAAAAACAGATTGTGTACATGTATAAAATTCTCAACCAGTGAATTAAACATTGGTAGTACAATTTTAAGTAATATTAAGTGCATTAATATTTGTTGGATATCCATCCATCTATAGAACTCTTCATTCTGCGAAAATAACACGCCATACATTTTAAAAAAAATAGTTTCATCCAATCCTTATGTTATTGTTGTCATGTATAAGAATAAATTTTATATCTGATGTTTACTGAGTATCATACCATAGTTCTGTAAAGGAGTTCTGCTGATGTGACTTGTGAAGTGGAAGAGAAAGAGAAGGGATACATGAACTCAAAGAATAACAGGCCTTGAATTTGTTACTTGCATCTGTATCTGAGGAATTATCACAGGTTGATTCTGCATTGATGACCTCCTTTATCCATGGAGAGTGGGTACCAGCTAGGCCCAAGTGCTAATAAATGTTTAAAGTATTCTTTCTTCTGGATCACTATAAAGCACAGCGTCAGCAACTGCCTGATGGTTGATAATCCTGTGTTGAAGACAAGGAAGTTATGAGTAAATAAAACATCAATATCAGATCATTGGGATTCAATTATGTATGTTGTAAGGCTTGTTCTGTCTAGAATTCATACTTTCTATTTTTCAGTGATTCTGAAATATTAATTAGTACTTGTACATGGATTATAGAATGTGAAAAACTTCTGTTGAAAGATGACAATCTTAAAATATAGTTATAATAGAGCAGAGAAAATATAGATTTGAGATGGTCAGCCTGTGAGTTAAGGGACTATAGCAAAATCATGGCTTGAAGTTTATTGTTAGGGTGTTTTGTATGTTTTATTTAGAAATAGCTGAGAGGAGTTAACAGACAACAGTCCAGATTACCTTACATGGATAGTTGGTTTTCAAAACGTCAGAAGTCCACAGAATAGACGTTACAAACATTTCTGTAGTAATGTTCATTTTGATTAGAGACCTGTCTGCTCCTGACAGCTTCCTGTATTGAATTTTAAGAAGAAATTGAGCATCTTTGGAGTTACTCCAGCTGTGGTGAGACAGCCACTAGACAAGAATTGCCTCTTTCCTTCTACAGACAAATTACTGTCCAGAAAAGGACACACTTGCAGAATAGTTGACTGATTATATCTGCCTAGACAGAGTAATCAGCCCTTAATAATTCTGCAGCACTAAGGTCTGTCAGATGATCCTGGGCCAGAAGGCAGAAGAACAGATGCTCCAACGTAGTAGAGGGAGTGTCCAGGTGTTCAGAGGTCTCTATAAATTGGCTAAGTTTTAGAAGCTATGCTTTGTGCTTCCCACAATTATAGTTAACTCAGTCATTCTGGATTTCTGATGGGGTTGAAAACTTATAGCCTCATAGCCAATCCTGGCTATTTACCTTGAGAGAAAAGATTTGAGTGGATGGTCGTCAGCTGACATTCATCCTAAAGCCAAGGAAAAAGTCAGGTTCAGAACTAAGTGTTTTAGTTAGGAGAGACGACAGAGGTTCTGGTTAGTCAACAAAATGATGGACTGGGTATGAGGACTATCTTGTACCTCACAGGTACAAATTGGCATAATTATGCTCTAATTGTATTTTGAGAGAAAATTTTCATTTTAACAAGAAGGGTGATATGTGGGAGGAGCTAAGGTGGGAGGAGTACTGAGAGGAAGAGAAGGAGTAAGGAGAGGAGGAGAAGAAGGAGAGGAGAAGCTAGGTGATGAGAGAGAGAAAGAGGGGGGGATACAGGGAGGCAAATATTAACGTGTCTCCACCAGTCAAAGATAGTTGATATATCTAGGTTGGGTATTGGGTTACACTTCTGATTGAGCAATACCAAACTTATAAAGCCTTTGATTAACATTTTAAAAAAAGTGTATAAATGCAAAAAGGAAAAGGGGGCATGGGATAGGGGTTTTCTGGGGGAGGGGGAAGTGGGGAAAGGGGATGGCATCTGAAATGTAAACAAAATATCCAAAAAAAAAAAAGATGTAAAGGGCCGAAAGATTGACTTACTGATAAGTTCAGGAAGAGGGCACAGGGTAACATCCAGCCTCAGTTCATTTCCTCTCCACCAGGGGGCGCAGATTCCTAACACCAGCTCATTTCCTGAGTGATTTATATCTAAGATGATTCACAGTTTCTCTGAGTTAACACTTCTTCACGCTAAGCATCAAGACCAGTTTCTAGATGACACTAAAGATGGACTCTTCTCCAGGCTTCGTGGCTGCGATACTTCTCATACTCGGTAAGTACACAGAGAAGTCTTTAGCGGTAAGTTATTTAAGACCCTTATCTTCAAGGCGACCGAGCGCTCATCTCCCTCTCCTTTTCTTTCCTCCCCTTGCAATGTAGGAAGGACCCACGGAGACTCCGTGACTCAAACAGAAGGCCAAGTGACCATCTCAGAAAGCAAGTCCCTGACGATAAATTGCACGTATTCAGCCACAAGCATAGGTTACCCTAATCTCTTCTGGTATGTTCGATACCCTGGAGAAGGTCTACAACTCCTCCTAAAAGTCATTACGGCTGGCGAGAAGGGAAGCAGCAGAGGGTTTGAAGCCACATACAATAAAGAAACCACCTCCTTCCACTTGCAGAAAGCCTCAGTGCAAGTGTCAGACTCGGCTGTGTACTACTGTGCTCTGGGTGACACAGTGGCAGAAACTGCAGGGGGAGCTGAGCACAAACCAAGAGGCAACAGGTGGCAACAGCTGAACAGCTGCCCCGAAATCACCCTGGCTTCAGCACAGCCTCCTGTGTGCAGCCGTGATTGGTGAAAACCATACAAGTGTCCTCATGCCAGGCTACATTGACTTCACAAATCATTAGATGAATGAACAAGTCTCCGGGGTTATTGCAGTATCACATTTAAGCTATTTGGTTGCAGTGCTGGGGATCAAACCCAGAGCCCGATGCAGGCAAGGCAAATGGTCTGCCAGTGAGCCACATTTAAAACCCCATCTATGTTCAGATAATCAAATGTGCTGGAGAAAGTGGCATCTGGAACGTATGACCTAGCAGAGTCTGGGAGGAAAGGAGTCAGAGAGAAGCAATCGTTCCCTGACAAAGCCCTGTGGAAATCTTTTATTCTCTCATATTTATAGTTCAACCGCAGTGTTCTCTCCCTCCTCTCCCTCAGTCTCTCACCCGACCTTCCTACTTCCCCAGATCCATACCTCTACCTCCTCACAGAAAAGAGCTGGGCTCCCGTGATATTAACCAAACACAGTTGTAACAACACCAGACACATAACCATCACAGCAAAGCTGGACATGACAACCCAGTAGGAGGAAAAGGGTCCTACAAGGAGGCAAACGAGTCAGGGACAGTCCCCACTCTCACTGTTAGGATTCTCAAAGAATACTAAGCTACCCAGCCTTAACATATATGCAGAGGACCTAGGGGAGACCCTACAGGCTCCCTGATCTCTGCAAGTCCACATGAGTCCCAGTCAGATGATTTTGTGGATCTTGTTCTCATGGTGGTGTTGTCCTTAACCTGTCTGTTTCTTCCAATCCTTTCTCCCTATCCTCTGCAGGACTCTGGGAGTTTAGTCTAATATTCAGCTGTGAGACTCTGCATCTGCACCCATCAGTTGCTGGATGAAGTCTCTCTGTTCTCTTTGATGGTTCTGCTGGACCTTGTCCCAGAACACTCTGCAGGTAGGACAAACTATAGATCAAAGCTCTTGTTGCTGAGTTAGGGTCTCAATCCCTCCACCTTAGGGCTTGCTGGTTACAGAAGATGGTCAGTTCAGGCTCTGTGTTGCCCATTACTGGGAGTCTTTGCTAGCGGAGAGTAAACTTAGCAAATATACTCCAGTGAATTCTTAAGGAGAAGAAAGAAGGGCAACTTGGAGAGCTGAAGGGGACATTTATTGTGCAGAAGAAAATTTCTACTATTTTATGGGAAACTCCAGCATTTTTCTCTCTCTTTTATTCTTTTCTTTCTTTTTAAAATTGATACAGCATCTCTCGATGTTGCCTTTTCTGTCCTGGAACTCTATTTGTAAACCAGGCTTGCCCCAAACTTACAGCCTCTGCCTCCCAAGTCACAATGCCAAACTATCATTTTTCTCTTAAGCCCTTCAAAACAATCACATGAGGTCCAACTATTGTACAGTGAGGTTTAGACAAGCATTAGATTAACTGTGTGGATGCTGTGGCCCAGCCATGCTCTCACAAAACCAGAGACCACATCGTCTCTACCCTCTAGTGATTCTTTCCTAAAAGCTTGCTTTGTCTTGCATGAAAGGATTATTCCAGTTTCCTTTAGATTTTCATCATCTCTGTGCATCAGATCTCAGACATACAGTAAATCCTCACATTTCTAAACATTTCACAATTCCAATTTCACTGAGAAATAAGGCGCATTAAGAAAGGAGTTTTCAAAACCTTCGGCACTTACCACTTGTTGGTATCTATGCCAGATACTCAACTATTCCTGTATTAGTGTGTAATTTATGAGCACAGAGAATTGCTGATCCTTATGTGCAATTTGACAGCATACGTCTTGAAAAACATTGTTGAACTAATAATGAATGGTCAAAAAAAATCATACCATTACTATGAGAGGGATATTTTATATTCAGTCAGAAACACATTGTATGCTACCATGAAATTGACAAAGAATTAATACAAATTTTTTTAAACACAGAACTTGAATGTACCTGCTTCTTGACAATTTTTTTTTTGAAATTGGTAACATGGTTGCAAATAGAACAGAGGGAAAGTCACATTCTAAAGACATTTACATTTTAGGTGAGGACTAAGTTCCGGCTAGTAATTATCATGACTTCTACCATGAATCATTTCTATTCAAACTTTCAAAAATCGTTTGGCATCTATTTTCAGATGAGGAAAGTAAATATTAACTGTCTTATGTAGTCCTGAAATAAATTCTGATACATACTCTACTATGATTTCTACACACACACACACACACACACACACACACACACACACACACACACAGAGAGAGAGAGAGAGGGAGAGAGAGAGAGAGAGAGAGAGAGAGAGAGAGAGAGAGAGAGAGAGGAATTTATAACCTGCATCAAACTGCCAACAATAAAAAGCAACCACAAGAAGCCTTCTCAAGAAATTTTCACAAGTACAGTTCTGACCCCAAGATGGCAGTGCTTGCATTAGTCCTGTCTCCAGGAGCTGGTGTTTGTGTGTGTGTGTGTGTGTGTGTGTGTATTAGGTCTCTGATTGGCTGGCTGTACTTCCTGAGAGTCCCCATTTAATGTTACAAGAAAGAGCTGATGAAACAAGGCGTAGCTTTGGGGCAGACATCTGCAGAACAACCATGAAAAAGTCCCAGAGTGCCTGCTGGGTGGTTTTGTGGCTGCATTATCAGTGTAAGTGAGTAGAGGTATTAGCTAGGGGCATAGGAAGGCAATGAACATCTTAGGATTTGGGGGAAAGCTGTAATTCCGTGTGCTAGGAGGAGGGAGCCACATCAGCCTACTTGTAGATAACCTGAGATGCTTGTAGAGAGAAAGGAAGGAGGAGAACTATAAGTACTAACCGTAGATGATTGATTTCTGGAATCTCTCACTGTTTTCTGAATAGGGGTGGCTGGCAAGACCCAAGTGAAGCAGAATCCCCAGTCCCTGGTTGTCCGTCAGGGAGAGAGCTGTGTCCTTCAATGCAACTACACTGTGATCCCCTTTAACAACCTAAGGTGGTGCAAACAAGACACAGGCAGAGGTCTTGTGTCCCTGACAGTCCTGACGAGCAAAGAAGACAAAACGTCAAATGGAAGATACTCAGCGGCTCTGGATGAAGGTGCTAAGCACAGCACTCTGCACATCACAGCCTCCCTGCTGGATGACGCTGCCACCTACATCTGTGTGGTGGGCGCACCATGCTCCCCAGAAACTTACAGCCGGTACCAAAACCTGGAGGCTTCAGGAGGCGTAGGTGACAGACAAGTCTTTTAAATACTGTACTGGGAAACTGATTTCCCCTCTTGGGCCATTGTCGCATTAGGAAGACAATTTTAAAACCGTCTGAAAAGAAAGCTTGAGAATATTTTTAATAGATTTTAAGAGAAAAGCATTATAAAAATGCAGGAAATCCTGGCAGCCACCATGAAGTGGGGAGATGGAGAAGATATTAGCCCTTCAGTTAACCAAAGAAGTCAGAGAAACAGCTCGAAAGCACTGAATATTAAGGAGAAAAGTGTAGGAGGGCTGAGACAAGCATCTGTGTGCAGCGGGCAGACAGTACCACACTCTTATGTCCCAGGAAAAAGGATTGCACCAGGGATATGTGCTTAGAAATGGAAACAGAAACACCATTAATAAGGTGTTTAATTAATCACTCCAGGGATGAATGTGTGCTAATGAGCAGAGGACAGAGTGCAAAGCCATCAGCCAGTCTACAGCGCTTCATAAGACCCTCAATGTCCACACCTCTATTGTGTATATTGCTTCAGGAGTTTTTGCACAAGCAGTGTTCTTCAAATGAAGTCTAGCTAAGGGAAGGCATCCAGTATTCCTTCTTTCATATGTTAGTATTTATAGATTAATTATTATTATTAATTTAAACATTTTTCAAATTTCATATAGTTGTGCCATAGTTATATAATTTTTATTCCACCCTCTCTGTTTTAAATCCTCCCACAAATCCCTTACTCCATCTCAAATTCATGTTGTCTTCTTTAATTACTGTTATACACACACGCACATGTGCACATAGACACATACACACATATACACATATACACATACATATACACATATATATATACACATATATATACATACATATACATAAATACTCACATACACACATATACATATACACATAGATACACAGATTCACACACTCATACACCCACATACACACTCATACACCCATATACACACAGCACACATATACATACACACACACACACACACACACACACACAATTCCTGAGTCTATTTAGCATTGTTCCTATGTATATATATTTAAGAGACCACTTGGGTTTAGATAACTTATCAACCATCTTGTCCCTGGAGAAAGCTGATTCTCTCTTCTGCAGCAGTCATTAATTGTCTGCCTTTTTTTCATTTAGGAGTGAGGCCCTGTGAGATTTTCCACATCTATGTTGATTTGTCAGTGGGTGCTGTTTTTTTTGCAGGTCTTGTTTAGGTGACCACAGTTGTTGAGATTTCATAGACGCAGCTCTCCTGTCATAGAAGACACAGTCTCACAGCAGGTGTCCCTGTCTTCTGGTTCTTATAATCATCTACCCTCCCCTTCATCATGGTTCCTTGAGCCTTGAGTGTGGGGGCTGGATTGGAGATATCAGTAGAGCTTAGACACTCTGTGGTTAGTTCTGCTCTGCACTTTGACCACTTCTGAACATCTTTAATGGCATTTCTTTGCTGCAAAATGAAACTCCTTTGTTGAGGGGGTGAAAGCTAAACTTGTGTGTGTGTATAATGATGTGTTTAGAATTTTGTTAGAAATTAGGGTGGTTTAGGGACGTGGCATCAGTATGTTCTCTTCTAGGGTTCATAGCCTCGTCAGCCATGGGTAAGTGAGCTAGGTTTACAATATCAGGCATGGACTTCCTTCCATTGATGGGCTTTAAATCCAGCTACACAAATGTTGTAGCTACCACGACGTACATTGTGCAATGCTAGTCATTGCTGTGGTTCATATACAGTATACCCAAGTAAGGCTCTTGGTTACTTTTCTTGTTTGGAAACACGAATAGCCCCTTGGATATTGTGAGAGCTAATTCTTACAGAGAGTTCAAAGATGGGCCTAGTTAGATTTTCCCAAGTTTTGTATCTCAAGTATGTGCTGTCTTAAACAATAGGATCTTACCTTCAGATTCTGGGAGGGAACCAGCGACAGTGGCAATAGCAAATGTGATTAGAGTCTCTCTGATTTCTCCAAGGAAAGTGTCCTATGATTGCAACTGAGGCTTTCTTAGAAAGTTTGTGACCCTTGTGGAGAGCATTATTACCCCAAGTGCAGTAACTTCATTCAAACTCTGTCCATCCCTCTCTCCCTCCCCCTCTCTTTATCTCCCTATCTATCATCTATCCACACACACACATATTTAAAATAAACATGGAATAACATGTTTTCTTATGACTTTTTAAAACATCCTTAGTAACCACTTTTGTATTTCCCTTCCTTCCCCCTTCCAAGTTAAATACCTCATTTTCTTTTACCCGTCTCTCCCTTCATAGCACCTGCATCCGACCACCCGCTTTCTAGAATTCCTTCTTCCATTTCCCCCAGTAGTACCTTTTTTATTTTCCTGGCTTCGGTGGTCACTGTAGGCTACGCACTCATGAATGAAGATTCAGGCTAAGAACCACAAATAAACATGTAGTGTTTGTCTCTCTGGGTCTGTATCTTCGTCAATGTAACAGTTTTGATTTCTATCTATCTTCACATTTTATGATTTCATTTTCTTTACATCTGAATAGAACACAGATCTTGGTGATTCTCCTGCTTCAATAGAAGCAGCGAGTGAGTGAGTGAGTTTTCTACTGTCACAGCAAGAAACGTTACCTGTGCTAGCTTGTTTTATGACAATGCAACACAAGTTAGAGTTATCTGAAAGGAGGAAACCACAATGGAGAAAATATCCCCAGAAATTCTGCTTGTAGGGCATTTTCTTAATTAGTGATTGATGGGGCAGGGCAGCACAATTGTGGGTACTACCATCTCTGTGCTGGTGATTCTGAGTTCTAAAAGAAGGCAGGTTGGGCAAGTCATGATGAGCAAGCTAGAAAGAACCACTCCTCAGTGGCCTCTTTATCAGCTCCTGCCTCCAGGTTTCTGCCCTGTTTGAGTTCCTGTCCTGACTTCCTTTGATAACGACCAATGGTATGGAATTGTAAACATCAAACCCTCTTCTCTCCAAAATGTTTTCAGCATAATGTTCCATCACATCTATACTAACCCTACCTAAGATACTACTGCGTCTTTTTAGGCTGTATTCTGATGGCATTAGTGGGGAAATGGTACATGTAGGGTGGTCACATTATTGGAAAACCCAATAAAATATGTAATGCACAAGAGATTCACAAATAATTGACTTTTTATTTTTCTTAACTGCAGTAGTTGATCTAGAAACAAAAGAGCATTAATCACTCATCCTTTTTCACCCCTCAAGGGACAAAGAATGTCCCTTGCCAGTTGATAAGGGTATTTCTTTTTCTCTCAGCATAAAATAGGTGATTCCTCTTCAATCTTTCTTTTTCTTCCCTCCTTTTCTTTTCTCTCCTTTCCTTCATTCCTTTTAAAATTTTTCTTTCCTAATTTCTTATTCGCACCTGAATCTTGTTCTATAGTGTAGTGGTTTAAATGAGAGTGGTTTCTGTAGACTCATATTTTAATGCTTGGTTACCAGTAGGTGAAATTATTTGGGAAGAATTAGAAGATACGTGTTTGTTGGAGGAAGTCATTGGAGGCAGGTTTTGAAGTTTAAAAAGACTCATGCCATTCCCAGGTAGCTTTCTCTCTCTGCTTCATACTTGTGTATTAAAATGTAAGCTTTCAGCTTCTTCTCCAGTGCCATGCCTGCCTACCTATTGTTTGATTACTCTCACAAGTTTTGCAACCATTGCCTTAGCACATCTTTCGAGCTGAGCAGCATTGTAAATCACAGGGTTTGTAGCTGAGTTGCTGCCCGTGTTTCTCCTTAGGTACTGTGCAGAGTACCTTTATCAAAGATGAACTTAGGGGTGAAGGCTCTGTGTAGGCACAAGCTCTCATGTTCTACGTGACAAATGAGCTGTGTAGTGTTGTCTTCAGCAATGGGGCCTTGCCATCTGCTAGTGGAGAGCAGCAATGTGTCATCTTCACTACAGCCTGGATTGTTTGGGGATTCCCATGGGACCCCTCTGGCCAACAGCTCAAATTGTTGTAACCCAATTACAGTACTGGAAGCATCATTTCATCAAGAGATATTTATTTGGGACTCTGTCTTCCCCATTATTTGGCAATTTCATTTAGATCACACACACACACACACACATACACACAGAGATGAATATACACATACACAAACACCTGCATATATAAGCTTCTACTGTATTAGGTTTTTATAATACTCTTCACATAGCCTTTAACTTTTTTTTACCTTTTTCTTTCCACATATTCTCTTCTTTATTCTCCTGGCTCAGACATCCCTTAAACTGCATAGTGGCCTGTGTAGTGTTTTGGTGTTTGTTGAAACAAAGTAGACCCTGTTATTAAGGAATAATGCTTGATTGCTCTGGCCTGTCAGGTGCCTCCCTGAAAGAATGACCCAAAGGGATTTTCTGTATTTTATATAACCCAGGACTCTACCAAGGCATAGGAGTCACTTTGTGGAGGAAATTACTTTACAAATTAAATAGAAGAATTTATCAACATCCTCTAGGTTCATACTGAGCTTTCTTGACATATGCCTTTTTATCTTCCAGCAAGTTTGGAAAGATTTACAGTCAAGATTTCTTCAACTATTCCTCCTTTCCCTTCCTCTTTCTCCTAGGATATTTATATTGATATCTTTATATGAGAAAATGTTCTGTAAAAAATCTTAAGTTCTGTTCATTGTCTCTTCTCTCTGTCTCTGTCTGTCTGTCTGTCTGTCTGTCTGTCTGTCTCTCTCTCTCTTTCTCTCTCTCTCTCTCTGTGTGTGTGTGTGTGTGTGTGTGTGTGTGTGTCTATGTGTTTCCTCCTTTTCAGACTGGGTCATGTCATTTGACCTTCAATTTTAAGAAGTTTTTATCTTGTGTGATAAAAAAATATGTTGATAGCTCTGGCTTTCCAGTTGGATACAAATATCTCATTAGTGCAAAATATAGTGATATATTCTGACAGACTCTACACTCTATTTGTTAAAATTATGTTTTAATTTAAAAAACAATTACAATGAAAATAAATTAAAATATTTTTCTTATAGAACTTATAGAAAATTATTATAGAAAAGTACTATTATAGAAATAATTATAAAAATAAAAAGCATCCCTAGTACAGCTTGATCTTTACAGTGACTTTCAGGCCATCCAAAGCTACAAAGAAAGACCCCATGTCTTAGTTAGAGTTTCTAATGCTGTAGAGACACCATGACCATGGCAACTCTTATAAAGGGAAACATTTAATTGTGGCTATATTGCAGTTCAGAGACGTCAACATGTCTATAAACATGGCAACATGCAGGCAGACATATTGCTGGAGAAGAAGCTGGGAGTTCTACATCTAAATCTGCAGACAGAGTCTGGGCTTGACTTGAGCATTTGAAACCTCAAGGTGATACACTACTCCAAAAGACCATCCTCCTGATAGTGCCACTCCCTATGAGCCTATGGGGGGATTTTCATTTACACCACCACACCCTGATTCACTTTTCTCCCACTGTGATGAGACACATGACAAGAACAAGTTTAATGAGGGGTTTACAGTTCAGAAGTTAAGTCCATAATCATCATGGCAGGTAGCATGGCAGCATCAGGCAGGTGGGAGGGCAGGTAGGCAGGAAGGCAGCCGGGCAGCCGGGCAGGCGGGTGGGTGGGTGGGTGGGCAGGCATGGTGCTACAGTAGTAGCTGAGAGCTTTCAACCTGCTCCATAAGTGAGAGACAAGGAGCCAGAGCTAACTGTGAATGGCTTGGGGTTTTGAAACTTCTAAGCCGATTCCCAATAACGTACCACCTCCAAGAAAGCCACACCTAGGAATTCTTTCCAAACAGTTCCACCAGTTAGTGACTAAGCATCAAATATGTGAGTCTAAGGGAGACATTCTAACTCAAACCACCATAGCAGAGCCTGTCTCAAAAAAAAAAAAAAAAAAAAAAGTGTTCCTGAGATTTTAAGATGGGACCATGTTTATTAAGTGAGATTTTAACCCATCAGGTTTTCCCAGAATTCCTTTAATCAGAAGACAGTCTTTCAAAAGTCAAAGATGAAGTGCTTTATACAGGTATGTTGTCTGGCACAGAGAGGAGCTGTGCAGTGTGAAGTAATATCACTTAGAGCTGGTACCAGAAAATGTCTCAGTCATTGAACACAGGAAACTGGATGCTTGAACACAGGAAATATTTCAAATTTAACTTGAAATACATGAAAACATACACTTTCTCCCACATTGACTTGAAGCAAATGTCTCTTAAATTTGTTTTTCACTAAGATGTCAGATTTTTACTTTGAGCATCTCACATAGTGAGACTGAGGGGTTTTTTTTTGTTGTTTGTTTTTTGTTTTTTGTTTTGTTTTTTGTTTTTTTGTTTTTTTGGTGTTTTTTTTTTTTTTTTTTTTTTTTTGCAATTCTTTGGTCACTGTCAATATCCACAAGATGGCAGCCTCTCCTCAGAGACTCTGGGGGGAAAACTCAAGTGTTTTTGAATGAGAGAGTGGTGGGGAGAGCGGAAGGAAGGAAGGGAAAGGGGAAAGGTGAGGGGAGGGAGAAGGTGAAGGGGAGGGGCTTGCTGATGAAACAAGGGTTTGAAAAGAGCTTTCCCCCTACTTGGTGGAACAGTATCTTGATGTTTCCAGAAGGAGAAACATTAGAAATATGAAACTCATTTTTAGGGGCTTAAGAGCTGAATCCCCTGAAGAGAGACATAAAGAGCAAATGATGAAACCCTTGAGTGTTTCACTAGTGGTCCTGTGGCTCCAGTTTAATTGTGAGTTCAGGTATTTCTTTTGGATATAAGGTGTTATATGAGGTCATTGCTTATTCTAAGATAGTCGAAGAAACAGATGTCTTAAATCTTTAGTTAAGGGGAGGGAGGCCCATGGAAAAGTAATTCAAGAATGTTAGTGTCCAAATACATCCAGTCTTGATTGTCTGACCTTTGTCTTTCTGCACAGGGGTGAGCAGCCAGCAGAAGGTGCAGCAGAGCCCAGAATCCTTCAGTGTCTCAGAGGGAGCCAAGGCCTCTCTCAACTGCACGTTCAGTGATCGTGCTTCTAACAACTTCAGGTGGTACAGACAGCATTCTGGGAAAGGCCTTGAGTTGCTGGTGTCCATCTTCTCTGATGGTGAAAAGGAAGAAGGCAGATTCACAGCTCACCTCAGTAAAGCCAGCCTGCATGTTTCCCTGCACATCAGAGACTCTCAACCCAGTGACTCTGCTCTCTACCTCTGTGCAGTGAGCACACAGTGCTCTCCAGGCACCTGCAGACTGCACCCAAACCTTGGGTCCCCACAAAGCCTGAACTAGAGCATGCTTGATTTGGAAAGTCTTTGTTTTATGACAATACTTCATTCTGAATACATAGTGCTCTACGCTTCGTGACTCTTCTTCCTTCCTCCCTTTATTTCTGATAATCTAATGACTCTACTGAGTGATACGCAGTGTTTGTGGGTTCAGATCATTCACTGATGCATGGGCAACCTACAAGGGTCCACTTTCCTAAAAAATAATGACTCTCCTTGACTCAACAGCCACCAACTGCCAATTGCTCCTTGTTAAGCAATGGTCCTCAGGAGCCCCTTTATCTTGAAGTTTTACATGTTTTGATTTTGTGCATGTCTGGTGAAGGAAGCACAGGTCCTGTGAGTTCATGTTGAGCAACAGCCATGTCATGTCCAGAAGAAAGATTTTTAAAGCTGTCATTTTCTCAGTCTTATGTTTCTCCCACTTCTCTTCCAAGATGTTCCCTAAGCTTCATTGGGATGAGGAGTTGGTAGAGATGTTGCGCCGGTGGCTGGGCACTCGGGGGGGGGGGGGTGTCTCCTATTTTCATTACTCTGAGCATTCTTCTTATCCCTGGTTTCTACAGTTTTTTAATTCCCTCTTTTGTCATGTTTTTTTTTTTTCTAGCCTTAGAGGGGGCTGATATAGATATCCTGTTTAGGTTTGAGCCCTCAATACTTATTTTCAGCACCTTGGGTAGTTTTTATGCCTTTCTGCATTAATTCAATGATAAGAAAGCTTCTTTGACCAAGGTTAAAAGCAATACTATTCTGATCATTATCTCTTGTTTGAACCCAATCACATTCTTTCCTTGTAGCTGAGAGGCACATCTTGGCTCATTCCTTTGGATGATCAGATTATCAATGTTGGTTCAAGAACAACTTCATAAATGGAGTCTCAGATCTGGTCATACCTCTGTGAATTTCCCCAGGGGTCCAGGAAACACTGGCCATGCTCCTGGTCAGCCCATGCTGACATCCTTTGTACTGTTTAAAGCCTGGGTCAAAGTTCTTATGCATATTTTGATTTCTGTCAATTTACACCTTGTTGAGTTTTGTGCAGGTCTAATTCAGTTTCCTTTCTGCATTCTCACAGTGTTCTCTATGTCCCAGGCAGCCTTTTCTTGTTAGCTTAAAAAATAAAAAGCTTAATATATTTAACAGCACCAGAGACACCTGAAATGCAGAAGTGCTAGTACCAGTCAGTGACTATCAGCTATTTATTAGGCAGTCAAGGTTAGCATCCAAGAAAGCACAAGTCCGAGGTAGGTAGAAGAGGCCTCGTTAACTTCTAATGGGTGGTTAGTACCTGAACATCACAATCATCTCCCAATCTGGGACATGTACAGAGCATGATCACTCAAATAATTAACCAATGTTAGCATAACTACATTAGCGCATGTCCAGTCTCTTCCATAGCCCTAGAAAGACCTTAGATAAGGAGGTTGCTAGCTCTTTCGTCTCTGAAATCTCTCTCAGAAATTTCTTTTACTTTTTCTTATTCTCACTTTTCTATAATTCCCTTAATAAAGATTGCCTTGCTGTTGCATACACATACAAGAGTCCACATTTTTACTTTCATTGACATTAGCTCATAAACTCAGAGCCACTGTCCCAGGTCAATCTTTGGTGACGTCAGTGTCTAGCACCAGATCTTTTAGTCATGCACAGCTGAGTTGTGAAAGGGCCTGCCATCTTAAAACAAAGTCTCTGCATCCCTGGGATCTATATAAAACTCCTCCCACATTCAAGTCTTATTGAATTAAACTGTTACATCTTCACTGTTTTAGATAAGGCAGAAAATGGAATGGTTTTGTAATTTCTTCAGAATCAGCTCTGGATTTAGGTATCTCACAGCATGTTCTAGTGGCAGAATGAGGTAGCAAGCACCAGATGGCAGATGGCAATATGGCAGTGCTTCTGTCCCTTTAGGTGTGTGTGTGTGTGTGTGTGTGTGTGTGTGTGTGTGTGTGTGTAGATTAAGCTTTCATCTGGCTGGTTAGGTTAAAAGCCAAGGCTCTGGAAAATAGACTAGAGTCTGTATTCAGTATCAGGGCTAACTTTTTTTTTTTTTTAGGAACCTAGTTCCAGATAAGAGTCCAGAGTTCCATCCCCTGTGATAGAAGGGAGAACTGATAAATTCTGGTAGCCTTCATGGCTGTATGCCTTCAGCTAGCTGGTGAGTTTGATCTACTGGTAATGGGAACAGGGACATCTAAGTTCAGAGGCTGCATCTTTGAAGAGGCTAGGGCTTGATAGTTTGAAAATTCACTTGGAAAATATAAATGCTAACTTTTGGTCTCTAGTCTATGTCTCTGTCTAGAGGTGAAAGACATACAAGGAGGGAATCTGTAGGCTCCAAGCATCCGGGAGGCTAAACATATCACCAAAAACTGCAGTCGCAAAACTTCCATAGCTGCTCTGCAGTGGCACAGGCAGGAATCAAGTAGAAGTCCCACCTTGCTATCTTAATAAATTTAACTGTGATAGAGAAACAGTGGAAGACTAAGAATCACATTGATACAGAGGGACTAGGAGCTTTATAGATTCACTGTTAGGCAGACAGGTAGGGAGAGGGGCCATGTAGTTATAAAAAACAATGGACTTCAAAGATGGCTGGCTTCTTCACTGTCCTGACCTGAGATAAAGCTGGGCATTTAAAAACAGAGGCCTGGTGAGGCTTTTCTCCATAAGTAGCCCCTCCCCTACAGTGCTGCTGTCAAACCTGAACAAGCTCAAGGCCTGATCAAGACATGTTTATGCCAAAGCTGTGGGCCAATCAACCATTTTGTGTTTACTTAAACTGACCAGCCCTAAATGAGGGGAGGAAATCTTTTTACAGATCCTTGTAAATACCAGCCCTGCAGAAGACACTAGACTTTTGAGTTCCTGAATGCTCCCTCTGCTCTGCAGAGATTTTTTCTCTGTTTTTATATCTATCTATCTATCTATCTATCTATCTATCTACCATCTATCTATCTATCATCTATCCAGTTTCCTCATAATATAAGATTTTCTTCATCAGTTGATTCTGTCTACTGTGTTCTCTCTGCTTCTAGGTTGCAGTCAAGATTTTCCTCCCTAGTAATTCTTTAACAGACAGAGAAAAGGAACTTACCACAGCCCCCAGATGGTGACAAAACCTCTACTCAGAGCACATTCGTGTCCCTTTCCTAGCTGCATGCACTGATGTTTACTGCTGTGCTGCAGGTGCAGTGCTTATCATACAGCTGATGCTGTAATGCAAACCCTCAGAGCTGCTTTCAGTAAAAACAGATGGAGTCTGTATTTATGTCTTCTCAGGAAGTAAACTCCATTATTAATAGGAAAGGTGAATCCTTTCAAAACTTGTGACTTAAAAACACTTCATTGCTGGTGGAAGTACCAACTTGTACATCCACTTTGGAAATAAATTTGATGGGTTCTCAGAAAACTGAGAATATTTCTACCTTAATACCCAGCTATACCACTCCTAGGCATATACCCCAAACATGCTCCAATAGCTCACAAAGACACTTGCTCAACTATGTTCATAGCAGATTTCATAATAGCTAGAATAAAGAGTTTTGCATTCTTGTAGATCATGAGGAAGAACTTAACAGTACTGAAAGCTCCCTAATATCTGTGTGTAGTGTCAAGGCCTAGATGGGCCTTTGACATACTGGGGTAAGTCTTCTAGCTCCAGGAAGTGCGGGTTCATCAGAAATTATAATGAGCAACATCCTGAAATGCTATGGTTTGGAGGTAGGTATTTCTGTGATTAAATCCACTCTAATATCTTGCTATACTTGCTTCTACTATACACGCGCACTATAGTTTTCAAGTCTTGCAGCTTTGTTCAGCAGATATTTACTCTTCCTAGAATCATAAACACTCAGTGGTCACCATTGTGACTTGGGTTTTGCCCTTGACCTTCAACCATTGGCCTCTCAAAGCTTCCAGGAATCTGGCTCTGCTGTACAGTGTCTGGTATCCCTAGCTTTCCTCTGTGCCTCAGTGCAGGCATTGGTGACCTCAGTTACATTCTTCAAACAAGCATTATGCAGATGGCACTGAGTTCTACTGCCAGGTTCCCCTGCAGTCTGGACTTTTATTACTGATGCAGTGAGTGGTTTCTGAATGCCTTGGTGGCTAAATTGAGGGAAACACTCCTCAGCATGGACTGTTTCCAGAAAGGGCCCAGAAAGACTATTTTGCAGGAACCTTTTCTTTAAGTGAAAAATCTTCTATTCTTTTATCTTGGGGCATCTTACCTTCCAGGCACTATTTCTAGCATTCCAGTGAAAAGTAGTATGTACTCTCTATAACAGCATTGATATCTTTAATAATTACAGTTGATTTCAGTCTGTACCTATTTTATCTGTAGATTTAAACACATTACATCTTTTTGTTTTTATTCTCTCTATTACCACTAAAAATCTGGGTAAAAGCAGCAAGTAATTACCCAGTGAAGTCCTGGTAGGTAGGTAAGTAAGTAAGTAAGTGAATAAATGTGTCTTTTAGAAAGCTTCCAAGTGAGGAACAGCTTCATTTATTTTAATGTTTTACTACTCAAGTATGTGTTTCATTCAGAAATAGGGTTTTATCATCAAGTTCTGGAGCATAACCAGAGCACTGGCAATATATTACCAATATAGAGAACTGGCAATAACCTGTACTGTTTGAGGGAATAGTGAACGCCATTGGACAATAATTTCAAAACATAAAACCCATTCCTGGCACTATGATTTTAATTTGTTATCCCATGGTGTCTTTTAAGGGCTTTGTTGTCCCATTATATGGTAAGTCTATTTAATGTGTGTATAGACTTAGGAAGCTTCTACAGTAGTAGATAAGTTTTTATATGATTTTCCACATCAGCTTTCCACCATATACTCTGCTCTGCCATTAAGCCCAGCAAGTAATAAACAAGACCTTATGAAACTAAACACCTTCTGCACAGCTAAGAACCCTGCCATATGAGTGGAGAGCCCTCCTATAGATGAGAAAACCTTTTTAAGTTGTATATATATAGACTATACAAGCAACTAAAAATCCATAACCATTAAGAAACAAATACAATTTAAAAATTAAAGATGGAACTAAACAAAGAATACTCAAAATATAAATAATGAATGGCTGAGAAACATTTAAAAATGTTCATCATCCTTTCTTATTACATAAATGAAAGTTTAAAGCTTCTTTGAGATTCTATATCACTCCAGGAATGATAGCTAGGAACCAAAAAGCAAATGTTGAAAAATACTGCCTTGGATTTGGAAAAAGGAAAACACCAATTCACTGCTGATGGATGAATACTAATGGATCACCATGGAAATCAATGTAAAGTTTCCTCAAAGTCTAGAAATATGTCTATCAGATGATCCTGGTACATTTTCTTTGCAATATACCTAAACTACTCTATAGACTATATCTGATTATTTATGTTCCTTGCTGTTATCCTCAGGTTAACTAGGGAATACATACAAGCTAGATGTCTGTCAGCTGATGAATGGGTAATTAAACAATAGTACATTCTTTTTTTTTTTTTTTTGGTTTGTTTGTACATTAGCCATTATTTCTGGATAAAATGAAATCTCAAAGTAGCTTTAATCTGTATTTTCATGATATCTAGAGGTATTAACACCATTTGTTCTTCATCTTTTCTGAACTATTTATATAGTTCATGCTTCATTTTATTGGGTTGTTTGTTTTGTTGATGTTTAGATTTTTATGTTCTTTTTATATTCTAGATACATATTGTTCTCAGATGTGTATCTGAAAAAATAAAGCTTTTTTCCCATTGTACATTTTGAAAAAATCATGTAGAAATGAATTGTAGAAGCTTCCATAAATACATATATACACATACATAAAGAGTTTCAATGAGGCAACAGAGCCCCTACTAGACCAACACAGTCTAACAAGCAAAAAGCTAAGAGCCAGAAATAGCTTACTTCCTATTGGCTAGTGAGGTTCCACATACCACTCTATATTATGGGCTATTTGCAATACTGTTGGTCACTTCCCCAGAACTTGATTGTAAAAACATATTGCTGAAATCACAGAACATGTAAAAGTTAATCTGGTACTTACATGGAGGCTTCAGTCCCAATGGATAGCTTTCATAGTAGAATATGTTACACAGAATGTGTCACACATGCTACTGAAAGAGAAAGTGAATGTCAGCGTTTGTGAGCTCTCAATCCTATGAACTAAAGCCATAGCCTGACAGACATGCCCATTAGTTCAATAGTGGCATAAATGTCAAGGAAGGAACCAACCAATTCCTGATTCAAGTTAAGATCTGTTCCACAAACTGAAACCCACACATGACATCATCTTCAGGGCTAAGAACCTGTGTTTAGGCAAAATGTAGGCCCTACAGGAGACCCTATGGCTATTATTCTGCTAAATGGGACATATTACTAGACCAACTCCTAATGAGTTATTGTTATATATACAGTCTTCTTCAGAGCGGCTTCTTGCTATAGCACATGGTGATTAACAGAGAAACAGAACCTATCATGCTACAGAGAAGAAGAGACTGTAGCTCACTCAGCCCTGATGGAACATCTATATCCCACACCCTTCTCCCAAGACTCAGGAATTCATTGAGAAAGAGGGGGTGGAACAAAATGTACGAGCTGTAGGTGGTGGGTAACTACAGGGAAGCAGTGTTTTCTGGACACTGCAGGACAGCTGCACATATGCACTCACTGAGGTTGACAGGACACATAAAACTCGCAGAGGATCAGGTCAGTCAAAATTCCATCACAAAGAGGGGAAGCAGGCATTTCCACCCTTAGCTAAGGAGCTATTGGCAGTTGGTAGCTGATGTGAATGAGATTCTGTTTTCTTTAAAGGTACAGACTCTGGTGCATAGATCACCCTCCACTGACACTCATATGTCCAAGAGTATATGAACAGCACAAGGTGTAACACAAAACTTGATATGTATCATTTTTAAAAGGGGTGGGGCAAAATTGGTTTTGTATGAAAGAGGGGTGGATTTGGCAGAAAGGGATGTAACAGGTGAGCACAAACGAAATTTATTACATAGCATTCTCTAAGAACTAAGAAAGTGAGAGAACATAGATACATTTTAACAGAGGTGTGTGTATTTATGTATAATAATCATGCTAATTACCATAAGATACTCACAGTTCAGTAACACTAGTGATTTCAGGTATCCACTGGAGACTTGAGACCTGCCTCCTTTGGGTGAGGTTCCAAGTTTATTCACCATGTGCTCTGCAGACATCTGTGGTGCAGGTGGAAGGAAATCAGAAGAGGGCGCTGCCTCTTCAGATGTGGTTAACATTCAGGTGGTGACTTAACATGACAGACTCTGTGCAGACAGAGGTCCTTGTCTATGAGTGAGGAGTTTGGGGAGATCCTGCAGAAGACTTGCCTTGTGAGTTTGGTGCACTCAAGGACCAAGTGTCATTTCTTCTATGAACATGCTTGCTGACACCTGCTCAGTTCTTGTGCTTCTCCTAATGCTCAGTGAGTTCTATTCTACTCTCAGCATTAGTGACATCATCCTTTTACGATGCTGACAGTCTTCAGTGGTCCTCCTTGCAGAAAAAGTAATTCCTTCTTATTTGTTTGTATGTTATTTTCAGAGGGAAGCAATGGAGACTCTGTGACCCAGACAGAAGGCCTGGTCACTCTCACAGAGGGGTCGCCTGTGATGCTGAACTGCACCTATCAGACTACTTACTCAAATGCTTACCTGTTCTGGTATGTGCAATATCTCAACGAAGCCCCCCGGCTACTCCTGAGGAGTTTCACAGACAACAAGAGGACCGAACACCAAGGATTCCATGCCACTCTCCATAAGAGCAGCAGCTCCTTTCATCTGCAGAAGTCCTCAGCACAGCCGTCAGACTCTGCCCTGTACTACTGTGCTGTGAGTGACACAGTGAGGGAGTCTGCAGGGGAAGCTGCACATGAACCTAGGTGCAGGAAGGCTGCGGGGGGGAGGGCCTGTGAGGGAGGCTTTTGTTAAGTGGTGTTTACCTAGCTTCCTGAAAAACATGAACAAATGTCAGACCAGACACCTAGAAATCTAGGAATAGGTAGATATTCTGACAGGGTAGGATGGAAGTCATTGCTACAGACAATCCAAGCTTTGATCTCCAGAAATTCTCTTCCTTGATGGAGAAGCTCTCACAGCGAACATCTCCAGGAAGATCCTGACATGAGATTTATCTACCAAGATGTCCTACAAAATCCAATGATTCAGATTCTCCAACAATCTTCTTTCATTACCCCACAAATTTATGACTGAAGTGAGGAACATAAACTCTAGTCTTTAAAAATTTGCTTCAGTCTTACTTTATAATTATTTAGATTCTTCTTTCCTTGATTCATGTTTCAGAGGGTTCAGCTCAACTTTCCATCCCAGTTTTTTGTTTATTTCTGTGAAGAGACGCCATAATCAAGACAACTTACAAGAGAAACCATTTAAATGGGGGCTTGATTAGAGATTAGAGATTAGAGGGTGAGTCCATGAACAACATGGTGGGAAGCATAATAGCAGGTGGGCAAGCAAGGCCTTGGGGCAGTAGTTGAGATCTTACATCTGATCACAACCAGAGAATAGAGAGGGAGAGACTGGGCCTGGCTTGGGCTTTGAGAACAAAGCTCACCACCAATAACATGCCTCTCCTGACAAAGCCACGCCTCATGATCCTTTCTAAATTGTCTACCAATCTTGAATTAAACCTTTAGATATTTGAGCCCCTGATGGCCATTCTCTTTCAAGCCACTACACTCCCTGACTGCCTTCACTAAGTGAAGCTGCTCATGAAACACAGCTGTTGGAACTCTCAAACTGATGCCCTGAGACGCAGGTTCTTACCTGTCCTCCACACTGTATATGATGCAGCCTGGTCTTAAAAGACTGTCCAGAAATCCCCTCCTCTTAAAGTCTACTCTTGTCCGACATTGCACTTTTGTTAAATCCTGACAAGTTGTTATGCTTACTTACCTGGGATTAGAGTTTGTTCCTCTGACAATTGTTCTGAAAAGGGAAAGGAGGCCAAGGTTTCTGTAAAAAAAAAAAAAAAATACTGTTTAAAAAATAATATGCTCTAGTAGTCAAATTTCTCTCTCTGAAAGGGAAGAAAGACCTTTGATTTCACTGAAATCAAAGACCACAGTGTCTCTCAAGAAAGACTCATGTTTGTGTACACAAAGAGGAGCAAAGACATACTCACTATCTTACTGGTTAGGGAGCAAAATAGGATGTCTAATTGAATTTATAAGTGCCAAAACTACTTCTAAAGGCACAACATAGAATAGAATCTGTCACATGAGCATTGTCAATAGTAGATGGAATGTCAGGTCTAATGAAAGACCCAGTGCCAGGCATGGAAACCTCCCCTCAGTTGTTAGCTGGGGCATCAAAAGACTCCCTTAAATGCTATAGGCTATGCAATTGCTCTTAATTGCCCTCCCAGAATTTGATGTTAAGACCCTATTTTTGAGGACACCACATGGTTCAGACACAGAATTTGGAGGGATTTAGTTAGAACTGACTTGAAGATTCTTCTCTGAGGACAAGTTCTCATAGTATCCAAAGGCGCTATCCAAGTGTCCAAGGGAGAAAAGCAATAAATAAATAATCCTACCAAGTTAGATAAAGACTATGAACCATAACAATGACCACCATGGCAAGATGTCCACAGGGGTGCAACAGTAGCACTTTTATCTTGTGGGAAACTAACCTATGCTTTATTAGACTTAAGACATGCTCAGTAGGAAGAAATTCATGTCCAATCTTGTAAACCTACTTAACTCCCATGACTGGAGACGTAATAAACCTTAGAGGAGAACTTACTATAACCACTTTACTAAATCAGTGCAGTTCCTAACTGTATTCTACATATTTATAATTAAACACACAGATCAGTGTGGTTCCCAACCCTCATCAAAGAAGTTTCATTTTGAAGCATATGAAGCTGCTACAGGGATTGACAACTGTTCAAAATGCAGAGAGTAAGAGACTGTGAAGTCTCTAGTTCCAGTTAATACATCTAGAATGCAATCACTATACCTAAGGCTTAGGGAACAGCACAGAAAAGGAGCATGGAGGGGTTATAAAAACTGGAGGATCAGGGCACAAGTGGAGACCATGACATGAGGGAGAATACTTATTCATCCCTGATGTAGATACAAATGGGTACAAGTAATATGAAAATCAGTATGGAGGTTCCTCCAAATGCCGAGCATAGATCTACAAGATCTAGCTATACCACTGTTGAGGATTTAACCATAAGCTTCTACATCTTTCTATAGAGTTACTTGCTCTTCCATGTTAATCACTGCTTTATTCATCATCACCAAGAACTGGAAACACTCTAGATGCCATTCAACTGAGAAGGGAGTAATGAAACTGTGGCACATTGTTTGATGCTATTCAACTGTTAAAAAGTGAACTGATGAAGTTTCCAGTTAAATGAGTAGAACTAGAAACAATCATTCTGATCAAGGTAACCAGACCTAGAAAAACAAGCAAGCAGCATATTGTTTCAAGTATGTGAATGCTAGCTTTAAAATATGTGTTTTGTTTGGAATATCCATAGATGTTAGGTAATCAGTACGGGGCCATGATGGAAGAGGTGATCTTTGGAGGAAAGCGAAATAAAAAAATTAGACAAACAAAACAAAACAAAACAAAACGACCCTTGTATAAAAGGGGAACCAGAACAGACAGGATTAAAAGTGTGGCGATGAGAAGGCAGGGCAGAGGAAGAAATGTAGGGGAGGGATATCTGAGACTAATGGTATTTTGAACAAAACAGTATGGAAAGCCTCTGTTAGAGAAAGCTCCTGAAACACACACTCCAACTGCAGTTGAGACTAACAGTAATCTGTGAGTATAAACATACACTTAGAAGTGATCATTTTGATGTGACCAAATTTTCAAAATATCAATAGTATTTTCCCTCTAGGGCCTATGACCTCTGAACCATGGGGTTTTGGGCCATGTTATAGTACTGGGCATGAGTTCCCTCCTATGGAGTAGGGTTCAGATACAATCAGAAAGCAGTGGTTATTCTGTAGAAGTCAGGCCACTATTGAGCACCCTTGAGCACATATTATCTGGAAGTTCAGTACTGTAGCATGCGGGATCCAGCACAGGTTTATAGTATTGCTGTCTTTTCTTCCCCAGAAGGCTGCATAGGAGCTTCCAGCTCTAGGAAAGCTAGCCAGCAAGGAGGACCTTTCCCCAGTCAGTTCAAGGTTGATCTCTCTATGTTTTGCAGCAGTAGAATGTGGTGCTTTTAGCCACAGGATCTTATTATTTAGTTATATTAGGCAACCAGGAACAATGACAAAACAGCCTGTGTTGTTTTGTATAACTCTGGGGCCTCCCTTAATAATAAATCCTTTGCTTGATACTGAGATTGTTGTTAATGAATTTACTTAATTTCTCCAAAGCTAGATATATGCATGTAAAATCATAATATGAGTGTTAATGTGATAAATTATTACAGTAAAGTTTTCTTTTTAGAACACATAGGTAATAAATTATCCAAAATATTTTCTTGTGACTGGAAGTATATTTAACATGGGATTAATGAAGCACAGGCTCCAGAGTCCCCTACACAACAGACTCCAGGTCTAAGAAGAGAACAGGTGTGGTGATGTGGTGGTGTTTTGAATTGTGTTTACAAAGTAAATCATTTTGAAGATTGTTCTTTACCAAATACCTCCCAATTACAATTTCAACTCTCCAGGTGATGATGAAGTAGGCAAAAACATGTTTTGGATCTGTCTAGGATGCATTGACTGTATTCATGTAGCCCACTGTCTCCTCATTGTGCACTTAGGTGCTGCCATCACGATTTCTCAGCGTTTAGCCAATGCTGGTTTACATATGAGTATTTGTTTCCTGGTTCCTTAACTCAAATCAAGTTGGTTTATTTTCAGACAGTGTCTGGTACTGGAATTCTTATCTTCCCCCTCCCCCCGCTTACTTCCACTTCCTCCAATATTCTTTTCTACTCTTACTGTTTGCTGCTATCACACTGTGCACTCTGGTCTGTCTGAGGAGGATTCTGTCCTTTGTGTGCTGCCTTTGGCACAAAATTGCCTCACTGAATGGTACCTGTTAAGGTTCTCAATGACCTCATCTTGATCATTTTGGTTGATAACACACACACACACACACACACACACACACACACACACACACGTGAGACTTGTGGTACTGGAATTAAAAGATGATGCACATAACTCCTGCCCCCTGGTGTTCATGCTCTGCATAGTCTCCTCCTGTGGGCAGGGCCTAAAACATGGCAGGTGACACTCCTGAATTATGTCATATTCTATAAGAAAAGCCAAGGGACTGAACAGGTAACTGAGGCTCTCATCAACTTGATTTCTGTTGAACTTGAATTTGAGTCCATGGAAATGAAGATGGTCTGTGGTGGGCTTTTTAAAAAATGCACTATCACAATGTCTATTCAAACTTATACATCTTAATTCAATCTTCATATTGTAATGCACCTGCAATATTCTCAGCAATATCAATCACATCTTTCTCTCAGGCATTTTGATGCCATTGTGTGGAACTCTAGTAACTACTCAGTATCTGAATTCTACGATACTGGCTCTTATTTTGCAATGTGTAAAGGTGCTGTAATTTTATCACTCTAAAAAAATATTTTCTCCATTCCAGTTCATAACTTTTTTCTTTTTAGAAACTCACAAGTTTTACATTTAGAAAGTATGAACCTTCATCTGTGCATGACCAGAAACCCTTGGAATTCAACCTAGGGAGGCAGCAAGGACAGTGGGAAGTCCACTGCAGTTGTGAACATCTCTTTTCTGTATTGGGTTTCCAAAGGACATTTCTTTTACAAAAGTAAATGGCTTTTCCATTGTTTAGATAAACTCACACAACCCCTGTGTTAGCCCTACCTGCCATCCTGCTCTGCTCTGCTCTGCATTTACACACTCCCTCCTCACGCCCCCTTGACATTAAACTGTCTGAGTTCTACTACCCTATCTTGTACTCTTAAACTTTCTAATGCCCTATTTTTAGTTTCCTGGCTTTGTCAGGGGGAGTGGTATACAGTGGGTTCTGGAAGAAGTTGTAGCAGGAGCAGGAGGGTGGTGATTCTGGTATGAATACAAGATGTTCTTATATGAATTTATTAATTTTTTTTAAAACCTCCTCTACTGCTTCAGTAGGTGTTCTAACAGATGTCAGAGGCATGCCAAGCAGAAAAGACAGTGTCTCTTCCCAATTCTCTCTCCAATGTTATTAGGATGAAGCTCTACCTCTCCAACTCTTCAGGCTTTGTTTCCTGGGAATCACTCAGGAAGGAGTGAGCTGCTTCCTGCTCACCTTGGTGACCTTGCTGTGGATTCTGAAGGTCAGAGTAGTCCTACTATTAATGTTACTCTTCTTCAGTCCATCTTCAACAAAGAACATGGTGTGGCTTCTCTGAATAGAGACCCTCCTGTGGCTGAGTTCCCCACACAGCACTGATGCTACAGGAGGATGCAGAGTGCAGGGCTGCCCCAGCCTGATGGCTGCATCTGTGCACGTGCAGTAGCTGCTCTGGAGCTGAGGGGCAGCTGCTCATCATGTCCTTCCCTGCATGTGTGACACTCTCACTTGGGTCACCAGTGCCTCCTGAAGCTCACACCAGGAAGTCAGCCTGTCTCAGGTATGGAGGACTTTCAGACTGAATGCAGGAAGGATGAAAATTGTTCCACCTGAGGATCCCCTGACTATGGGACTGAGGGAGCTGGGTGCTCCTCTGCCCTGAGTCACAAGTGTAGAGCTGGGCAAGCTCCGTTGGGTACCTTGGATCCATTTCCATCGGTTTTGCTGAAACTCTGTGGTTCCCTCCCCGTAACAGCCAAAATGGTGAAGGTGATCGAGAGCAAGGAAGCTTCTCAGGAGGCTCTGGCCGCCGCGGGAGACAAGCTTGTCGTAGTGGACTTCTCTGCTATGTGGTGTGGACCTTGCAAAATGATCAAGCCCTTCTTTCATGCCCTCTCTGACAAGTATTCCAATGTGGTGTTCCTTGAAGTAGACGTGGATGACTGCCAGGATGTTGCTGCAGAATGTGAGGTCAAGTGCATGCCCACCTTCCAGTTTTATAAAAAGGGTCAAAAGGTGGGTGAGTTCTCGGGTGCTAACAAGGAAAAGCTTGAAGCCTCTATTACTGAATATGCCTAATCATGCTCTGAGAAGTGTAACCAGCCACCAGCTGTTTAAAACCTGTAAGTTTTTTAATTTGCAAAACACTATGAAGTATGGAGAGTCTATACCCAACTACCATCTGATTATAAATGACAATAAAATATTAATTCTACCCTTAAAAAAAACCCCAAGTGTAGAGCTGGACACAACCTGAGACTTACAGAGTAAGAGGCCAGGGTCCCAGCTTCAGGCACTTTCAGGGAGTTGCCATGTTCTGTGAACACAACAGTGCAGAGAAAGTGCAATCTTGGGAAGTGCTTCATTCCTATGGGATAGATCTTAGTTGCCATTTTCTTGTTTATAATTGGAATGATCTGACACTTGAGAAACAATATTTTTACCCAAGAGGAAAAATTTACCCTAATTTAGCTATAGGATTCTGATCAAAGTAGAAATCATTCGTTGTCTAATACTGTTTGAGATAGTGACATACTCAGAGGACATGAGGTTGGGTGTAAGCTATTTTTTGATCAGATTATGTGGGTTTTTTTTTTTTTTATCACTAGTCTCATTTCTCATCCTGTCTCTTTATGGTGAAGAACGCATTCTTCTGCAGAGCAGAGTTTTTCCTGCAGTCACCAAGTGCACCAGCACACCAGGGCTGCTGCCCTGAACCCGTCATTCTGGAATGCAGCACTCCTACGTTAGTTTTCCCCATGCACTTCTTTCTTATGGGGTCACATTTTCCAACAGCATTTAGAACACACCACGCCTGTTACAGGAGAGTCCACATTTTAAAATGCATTCCAAAGCTAGGAAACCATTACACTTGGCTGCAATGATCTCACTTAAATCATTTCATAGGTGAAGACTTTCTTTATTTTGGTGATGTGTATGAGTGTGGGTCTGTGTAAACATCTGGTACCTATGTTCAGGTTCTGAGGAGGACACAATATAGCATCTGATCCCCTGGAGCTGGAGGAAGAGGCTGCTGTGAATCACCTGATGTGGATGCTAACAAGGGAGCTAAGGCTTCTAGGAAAGAAAAATACCCTTAACTGCTACGCTACCTTTGGGGCTCCAATAAAGGGTCTTTAGTTAGAACATGCACCGGTTTCCTGATAAAACCTTTTTTTTTTTTTTTTTTTTTTTTTCTCCTGAGTTTGCCAGGCTCAAACTTTGTATAGCTGAGGCATGTTCTCTTGGAATGGCATAGTCCTCTCCTGCTCCTGGTTTCCCATACAACACAGGGGTCATCTCAGAATGCCTCTATCCCCTCACTGTTCTCCACTCAGACACTAGGCAGGTTGGCTTTAGGAGGAGCTTCAGGCTCTGAAGGATGGGTGGGAACTCAGCAGGGTGTGGCTTGGCAGGGTTCCTGGGTGGAGCTGACTAGTTGCAGGAGGAGGGGACACTTCAACAGCCACCCTGACACCACATCCCAGAAGCTGGTTACTTGACTCTGTCTCCAGCAGCCACACAAGCACCATGAAGAGGCTGTTGTGCTCTCTGCTGGGACTTCTGTGCACCCAGGTTTGCTGTGAGTCTGGCTGTCAGCATTCAGGGCACCTGAGAGAATCTGGCTCAGCACATGGAGGGGTGGGGAGAGCAGCTCAGGAGTCCTGAACAGCTTCCACCTTCTCAGAGAACATGGGTGTGCTCAGGCCTCTGTGGATACTGCAATGACAGCCATCTATGTCTCTTTCTCTGTTTCTAATCAGGGTTGAAAGGGCAGCAAGTGCATCAGAGTCCTGTGTCCTTGGTCCTGCAGGAGGGAGAGGACGCAGAGCTGCAGTGTAACTTTTCCACAACTTTGAACAGTATGCAGTGGTTTTACCAACGTCCTGGGGAAAGCCTCGTCAGACTGTTCTACAATCCTTCTGGGACAAAGCAGAGTGGAAGACTGACATCCACCACAGTCACTAGGGAACTTCGAAGCTCTCTGCACATCTCCTCCTCCCAGACCACAGACTCAGGCACTTATCTCTGTGCTATGGAACCACAGTGCTCCCCACACACCTGCAGGCTGTACATAAACCTTTAGCTGGGTGGGTGAGTCCCTTTGCAGTCACAAGACATCAGGAAGCCCCAAAGAATATCTGTCTGGTTTAATATCCCTTACTTGTATTGGTAGAGCTGTAACCTCAGCTCTTTATCATCATTGCTCAATACACACACCCTCTCAAAGCACAAATATGCATCTTAGAACTAGCAGAGAAGCTGATGGGAGGACAGAATCAATGTGATCACTTAAGCCACAGTGTGCAGAAATCATAAATGGTAAGGAGAAAAAGGAATTGAAGGAAAAGGCAGGGTTCCAGGTAGAACTGCTATGGACAGGGTCAGGGTGAGTGAGAAGAAACCAAACAGTAGCAACAGCAAAAACATTGAGCCATGTAAGATACAGGATGCACAGATAGCTGGTTGTTCTCATCTCCTTTCTGCTTCTGTGATAAAACACTGAGTAAAAGCAACCTAGAAGGTAATCAGATTTATTTAGCTTTCACTTTGAAGTCATAGTCCACCATTGGTGCTAATTGAGGCAGGAACTCAAACAGGAGATTCAAACAGAAACCATGGAGGAAGGCTATTGCTAGCTCACTTACAGACATCCTTAATTAGCTTCCTTATACAACACAGGACCACTTTCTCACAGAATGGTGGGACCCACAGTGGCTTTTGAATCTTCTAGTTCATTAGTGTGAATTAGCTTCTTCTTCTGTTTTTAAATTATCAGTCAGTTTTATATACCAATAAATTCTTAATTCACAAGACACCTACACAATAATTTCAGAGCCAGCTGATAATGCTACAAGCTGCCCACCTAGATTAGACAAGTTATCCCAATTATTCTATCCTTTTATGATATTCATAGCTACCTGTGGCTATATAAAACCATGTGGATAAGGTTCATCCTCTTCTCCACCCATCTTTTCTCATCTTCCTCACCCTTCTCTTCTCTTCCTGTCCCTGTCTCTGAAACTCTTAGCTCAGCCTTCCTTTTTCCTGTCCAGTTACAGTCTTCTTGTTGTATTAATAGTTAAATTAATTTGGGGAAAATTCTGCTACATTTTACCTCTTTGTCCAAATAAAAAACTTTTCTCTCAAATATAAATTGAGCACAACAATTACCATTTTGTAAATTATACTTTTGTATCTTACACTTATAAAGTATAAGATACACTTAACAATCCAGTCTATCATCTTTGACAATGAAATAGAACACTCTGTTATCTATTCTAACTTTAAAAAGGATTGTAAATCCATATCTGTTAGTATACAGGCCAGCTGGACAATCAAGTCGGACCCTTAGACCCTGTGGAGAGGACTGATATGCACGAGAAAATAAGGAGGTGCAGCAAGTCAAGAAGTCTGATCAAGCTGGCAAAGATTTTATTGTTCACACAGGTTTTATACTCTAAAAACGGAATATGGGGAGGGGTAAGAAAGGAAAGAGAGCTTTGCAGGTAGAGGAAGCTAGCTGCAGCTGTGGGGTTTAACTAAGTTATTCTTACAAAGCCTTGCCATTACCAGGGGTTCTAAAAACATCTATCTAGCAGGATGTTGGCTAAATCTAGAGATCAGGAGGAAGGGTTACTAAGGTGGGTTGCTATGAGGCCTTGTTTGAAGTTCTGAGAACTGAAAAGTGAATCATGGAAGGTAAGCAGAAAAAAGAATAGTAGATAGGAGAGCCAAGGGTGAGTGTTTACCAAGAGTAAGGCCTTGCCATGGCTTCCCATAGTTAGGTCCTTGGTTAGGTTGTATACTATCTGAAAACTATCGTGTCAACTATATTTTCTCAATGCTAAATAGCCTGAGTTGGCTATGAGACTATAAGTAGTCTTTCAACCCCATCAGATATCTGAGAATGATCAACATTTTCTGAAATATAGGAAGCCTAATACAGCTTCCAGAACTAAGACAAGCTGTAGAGACAGCTGTCTACCTATAGATCTCCTGTATGTAAGGAAGTTGGAGGATCAGTCTTCAGCCTATTGGTCCAGGATCATCTGATAGTCCTTTATAATGCAGAATTTTGAAGGACTGATTATCCTGACTTGGCAGAGATTATCAGTCAACTATTCCACACAGTGTCTCCTTTCTCTGGACAGTATTTTGTCTCTAGATGAGATAGGCAATTTCTGCCCAGTGGCCACCTAGTCACAATGTACTACTTCACCTGGAGGTAGAGACACTCAATTTCTTCTTTGAACCCACAAAAGGGGAGCTGCTAGGAGCAGATATGTCTCAATAACAAAAGAAGAAATAACATTAAATGTCACATTTTGTGATTTTTCTGACATTTTTGAAAACCAATTATCTATGTAAAGTAATCTGGACTGTTGCCTGTTAACTACTGTCAGCTATTTCTAATTAAATTATCTGAAAACACCTTAACAATAAACTCAGAGCCATGCTATCTGGTCCTTAAGTTACAGGCTTAAACATCTCAGATCAGTTTGTAATGGTATTTATAGAAGGACTGGGTCCAAGCTTTGTACTTTAAAATTTTTGTATCAATAGAGGAAATTTATACCAATGAAAAACCTTGATTCTGCATCAAAATAAATTCTATACAAAAATAAGAAATTATGACTTCAACTTAGTGACTATTGTAAAGATTTCTACCAAATGAGATTATGGTTACACAATCAATTCTATCTATTTCCTTCCTGTTCAAATTATGACCATTTCAAAAATCTTGAGAAAGACAACTCAGAATAACCAATTCCAGACCCCCAAGTCCAGGGAACCAGGGTGGTAACTCTTCATAACTACTTTGAGCTAAATATGGGTGTTGGGATATCTTTTAAGGGTTGGGGAAGGGTAGGGAAAATGGAGGAGTTGGTCGGGCTTAAGAAACTAAGGTTACTGTTTCTGATATGTGTCCTGACTAGATCTGGCTGAAAGTCCAAGACATCAGGAGCTCAAGCAGGCCAGTTCAGCATGTTGGATGATGAGACACATCTAGGCTGTATATTCTGTAATATAAAAATCTGGAAACAAAATTTTAGTATCATCAAGATAACTTTTTTTATTTGATTCTCTGGAATTTAGTCCTCTGGGGGTGTCCCTTCATCGTTTCTGATCCATATAACCCCGGAAACTGTATAGATACTAATCACCTTTTCTAAGACTGCAAAGAGAAAACCTTTCTCCCAAGTCACCATATCCTTGAACCAGTAACCAGAAAAACCTTTAGCTTGACCTCTCTCCCAGAGGAATAATATAACCAAAAAACTCAAAATCATGCCCATTTTGAAAATTAAAACAACCCAAAACGCCGGGCACTGGTGGTGCACGCCTTTAATCCCAGCACTTGGGAGGCAGAGGCAGACGGATTTCTGAGTTTGAGGCCAGCCTGGTCTACAAAGTGAGTTCCAGGACAGCCAGGACTACACAGAGAAACCCTGTATCGAAAAAAACCAAAAAAAAAAAAAAAAAAAAAAAAACCAAAAAAAAAAAAAAAAAAAAAAAAAAAAAAAAAAAAAAACCAAAACCCAAAACAAATGAAGCAAACCAAAATACTGTATGAGCCTATTCTTAGGCTTTTTCTATTTTTTTTTTTTCATGCCAGGATAGCAACTCAAAATTCCTATGGAGCCCACTTTCAAAGAATATGAGTTCCTGCAGATTTTAATATACTACCTATCTGTTCTGCTCTCTACCGGGAGCCACAGGCATCTATTTATCAGTACCTCTTATAATATCTGTTATATTTTCTACCTGGGAGTCAGTAAATTTTCCTATCCTAGTTCTGAACCACCGGTGACATTCCCCATGTGATTTGGACAAAATCTGTATGTAAATCTATCCTAAAAGCAAATAAACCAGCCTTTGAATTTAATCATACTCCAATCAAAATCTGCTAAGGAAGCAGGCAGCTTACATTCTATACCTCTGTGGCTCAGAGCAGCCTGCAATTTTCACAGCAGGGGACCTCAGAACCTGTGAGAAGAAACTGCACATTTTCTTTGTTTTACATTCCCACACCTGAGGCATCACATGATTAGAGTCTGCTAAGACAACCCTGCTCTGATCATCCAGACTAAATCTTTAACTCATAGGCCAAGAATCCCAAATTTCCAGTGGATTCTGGTCCCATGTTAGGCGCCACCTGTAGCTGGAAATACTAAAAAATACACCAATCTCCTCCGGCTAATTTCTGCCCCAGCAGTCTTCAGTCTTGCTGCCATGGCTAGCCCTAGGTGGCCGTCTTCCCAGCTCCTGTTCCCCTGCCTCAGAGCTGCTTGTACCTCCCCAGCCATCTACTCCCTTTACCTAGCTGTTCACAAACCCTCTTAACCCAGTAAATCAAAACTCTAGAAGCTTATAATTATCAGTCAGTTTTATATAGCAATAAATTCTCAATTCACAAGACATCCACACAATAATTTCAGAGCCAATTAATAATCATACAAGCTGTCCACCTAGGTTAGACAAATTATCCCAATTAGTCTATCCTTTTATGACATTCATAGCTACCTGTGGCTGTATAAAGCCACATGGATAAGGTTCATTCCCTTCTCCATCCATCTTCTCTTGTCCTCCTCCTTCTCTGTGAGTTAGTTTTCAATTATCAACTCTATTCATCATTACTTTGAAATTTTTTCTTGAGAGATCTGAACATCTTTAAGAAAATAGACCAGGGAATATGAAAAAGTACTTAAAACATATTGTTATTTAAACAACATGTATACATATTTCAAATAACTTTAAATATAATGTCTAAAAATGTTCTTATAACTCAATAACAGAGAATGATTGACTCCTTCAATAATTAGCTAAATGAACAGACTCACTAAATGAACATATATGGGATAAGGACAAATACTTAGAATGGAGTTAGGGATTGTCTGATTTAGAACAGTGGTGGTTGTAGGGTCTCCTTTAAGATTCATGACTTTACTAGAAGATGGAGGCCATGGCAGAAAACCACAACAAACCAAGGTGCAGAGCTATGGAGTTCGGTAACAGTATGTGTTAATAATAAATAATAATGTCTATAATAAATCCCCTGCTCCTGCTGAGGCTAGGGAAACATTGAAGACTACAGGAGGAAAGATGGCAAGAGCCAGAGGATCAGGGTGTTGCTGTGTAATTATGTCTCCTAGGAATGTCAGAAGCTGCACAGATGAGGTCTCACCAACATAATTCCTCAACGTGAGCTGAAACACAACAGATAAAGTGGATGGGGAAAGCACACAGAGTCTCAATCTTAGACAATGAACTACTGGAAACCAAGAATGCTGATGCTGTGCAAATAGTCTTTTTCTGAGATGAGCACCCCAATTGGTTATTCAATGCTGATTGGTCAGTCCTGAAAACATACATACAAGTAACCTTATATAAATTGAACTAGTTATACTTATGTATTTAGGAATAAAAATGTATATACATACATTTATAACAATGATTAATGAAAGAAGAGACCATAAATTTCAAAAACAACAAGGAGAAATTTGAATAGATGATGGGGGAATGGATTTATGTGATTATATTATAATCTCAAAGCATAAAAGATAAATATTTTAGTGAAAAAGAATGTTTGTGGCATAATAACCACCATATGGATAAGTGGTCTAAATAAGGGGTCAATAAAGTATAACTCATGTCAAACGCAGCCATTTGCTTATTATATAAAGTTCTATTTTAAGTAGTGAAATTCTCATTTTTTTTTCATTTCTTATGAGTAGCTTCTCTCATTTTCCAGAAGGAAATGGTTTTAGAAAGATAGAAAGATAGGGACTCATGATGGTGCAAGAAGAAAAGGCTGGAAGGGAAGGAAAGAAAACCATCCTGTAGCTGATCTCAACATAGACAATATCTCTTTCCATCTCAAAAATATTGTCCCCAGAGAAAGAGTCAATGTATTTCCTTAAGGCCTGGGCCTTAAGATCAGGAAAATGTTGAGTATGTGACCACAGGGGGGCAGTGCTGCTTCAGAGCAGCTGAAGGCTCTGGCTCTTCCATATACTTCTCAGTAAACTAGGATTTAAAATTATTTTTAAAAATTAAAGAATTGTTTTCTATGGAGCCTAAGTTTAATTAGAGATCAAAGTCATGCATCTATCTAGCTATTTATCTATATATCTATATTATATCTGTTTATTCTGGTCCCATAGTGTTGACAAATAGGAATTTGTAAGTGAACACCATGAAGATGTACGCTATCCTTGAAGGCTAGGTCTGTGTTTCTGTTCAGATGGAAGGGTAGCCTGGTACTTAGAAGCCCAGGAACCACTCAGCTCTGAAGGGATAAGGTATTCCCAATGGAAGGAAATCCAGGTACATGGGAGCCCAGAAGCCACACATCTCTGAGGTGTAACAGTGTTACAAGGTAAGGGCATCTTGAGACATGGGAGCTCAGGAACAACACAGCTCTGAGAAGAAGCCTTGTAAGAAGAGCCATTGCAGCTCACAGGGGAGGGCATCCTCAACTGAAATGAAGAACTCAGGAGCTTCAGCTCTGTTCCACTTCTTTGCTTCGTCCCTTTTCCTCTTCAGTGCTTCTTGGCTTCTTCTGATGAGACAGTTACACCAGGCAGCAAAACTCAGAAAAGAGATTTATTGGAGGGTCCAGGGTGTGGAAGGTCAATTTCACGAGTGGCTATTTCTGCTCTCAAGAGCAGACAGAGGGGAATTGGCCAAAGAGTAGGTCTTATATAGGATTTCTTAGGGGCAGAGCTTTCCAGGACAGAGATGTCCAGATTGAAGATTGTTGGGATTTCAAGTCATGAGCTTGCAGAGCTCTGAAATTGGGGGTTATTTGTGCTCAGGGGTTGGTGGGGTTTTTTTGGTAGCTCAGGGATTGGTGGGGTTTTCCTGCCTGAGTACTGGTGACTTTTTTACTCCTTTTTCCTGCATCAGGCTCATGGGATAAGATGGGAAGTTCTTCTTAGCCTCAGATGGCTTTGGCTGAGGTACCATATCTGTGGGTTGCTCAATGAGATTGGAGAAGAGGTGCTGTTACTCTGGACAGCCCCTGTAGGACAGCTTCAGTGGTACTATCTCAAGAAAGTCATAGGGTGAGGCAGGAAAGAAGATATACCACTGTGGACAGCTCCTGTGATGGCTGCAGGTGAGGTGTTATAATGCAGCCATTTTGACAGCTCCTGTGGGGACATCTTATGATGGTTGTAGGCTGATGCAAGGAGTTATTACTTACTATGTTTTATCTGGGCTGCTGTTAACTCCCCTTGGTCAAGAGGATCACATTCTCTTTACTCCTAACCCATGGCAGCTTGTCCTTTCCCCCTCTTGCACTCTTTTTCCTCCTCATGGTCTTCCTCAGACCCCAAGCATGTGAAACCTAAATCCTAACTTTCTGCCCAGATATTGGCTGTTGTTATCTTTATTTACCAATCAAAAATAACTTGGAGGAAGGGTCACTCAGCATCTACATGCAGACTTTTTCATCTCTGGGGCAACCAGTCTTGGAAGCCCAAAAATTTACATTAGAATACAAGCAGCATCAGGCCAAACTACTACATTTACCCCTTTTTGTTCAATTAAGAAGGCTCTTTTTCTTATAGTGACAAACAATACAGAGTAGGGGCTATTTTGAAACAATTATGAAAATTATTAAGTATGAATTACATTTAAAGTCCAGTCTGTATTTAGATGAGGTACTTAGATGAGGTACTTAACCATCTATTCTATCTCAATGATTCTAATATTTTGTACCCAACTCCTCTTTTAACTTGTATTACCATCCTAAAACTATCTCTTCAAATCTAGAATGCCTCCTTTCAAGCTAAACAACTTAAGTTCAATTGTAAGACTATAACTAGTCTTCAATCCTGTCAGAGATTTGAGAAGGAATAAAATATTACCCGAGTATGCAGGAAGAATAAAGACACAGATTCCAAAACTATAGAAATGAAAAAGACAGCAGACCGCCTGGACAGTCCCCAACATTCCTTATAACACTGGAGTATCTATCTTCAGCTTTTTGGTTCAGAACATCTGACAGAGCTTAAGTGAAGAAGGAATTATGTAGGACTTACTTAACCTCTTGGAAGAGCTTAGTAGTTGATGATCTTATGTCTATTTGTCCTTTTTTGAACAGCACTTTGTCTGTAGATGAAGTTAGGGCATTTTCCCCCAGTGGCTAGCTTGCTACAATCTAAGCAACTCCACATGGAAGTACTGGTGCTCACCACCTTCCTTGAAGTGGAATGGGGGTACTGTCAGGAGCAGACATGTCTCATAGTCAAAAGATCTTTTAATAATGAAATAACATTAAATGCCATATTCTGTGGATCTCTGATGCTTTTGAAGACCATCTACCTATAAATAGCATAAATGAATTGTCAAACGTTGATTATTTTTAGTTATTTATCATTTGACTAATAAAAACACTTTTGTAATAAATTAAATTATAATCTGATATGAGCATGAGTTTGACTATCTGACTATTAACATGTATTATTTAATTATTTTAAACAGTTTGTAATGGCAGCTACTAAAAGGACTGTGGCTAAGCCTTGTATTCTTAAATGAGTTGCATAGGCACATTGCCTATCTAAGAGTAATAAAATTAATTTTAAATTTTGTATCAATATACAAAGATTTATACCAATGAAAATCTTAAATTTGTATCAATATCCAAAACTCTGTATCAATGTAACAAAATATAATTTCAATTTTGTTTAAAGTATAAAGATTTCTACCAAAGTAAGATTATGGCTATAAAATGCTTTAAGAATAAATGTAATAATCTATCTTCATTAATTTAAACCTATCACTTGTAAGAGGTTGTTAAAACGTGGACACATGTGAAAAATTATAACTGTGGGCATTGTCACCCTTGGGCAGGAAGTCCTGAGTTATGTATGATAAGATGAACAAGCCAGGAGGAGCAAGCCAGCAAGCAGCTTTCACCTCTGTTTCCTGTCACTATTCCAGCTTGCTTTCCTGACTTGGCATTCTTCCAAGATGAACAATGATTAGAATATAAACTGAATGAGTTTTAGTCCCCTCAGTGGCTTCTGGTCATTATATTTTTCATAGTAATATAGCAAATTTATTCAAACACCAAAAGAGGTAACCCATTTCTGGCACTGCCTTTTTGTTCATTAGCCTGTGGTGTCTGGGAGGCCTATTTGTGCCCCATATATAGTAACTCTATTTTAAGTCTTTTTATGTGTGTGCATGAACTTCTAGAATGGAGAAAAATTCATCCTTTCTTAATCATAAATATCCTAATTATTAACACACATTAATTGTATGAGTTAGTAGGTTTGTGGTATCAGTTTGCTATATGTATTTGTAGTGATTTCCCCGCATTCATCTTGCTGTCCGCTGTCCCCTTCTGCTGTCCTCTCCCTTCCCCCTCCAAACACTCCCTCTCCTTACACATTTGTCTAACTTCTATTTTCAGATCATCTTTACTTTCCTTTTGCCCTTCTTTTTTTTTTTTTTTTTTTTTTGTGTTTTTCGAGACAGGGTTTCTCTGTGTAGTCCTGGCTGTCCTGGAACTCACTCTGTAGACCAGGCTGGCCTCGAACTCAGAAATCCGCCTGCCTCTGCCTCCCAAGTGCTGGGATTAAAGGTGTGCGTCACCACTGCCCGGCTCTTTTGTTGTTTTTCACACTTGAGAACATATATGTGTTGTGTGCCTCTACACGTCTGCTTTGTTTTGCATGACATCATGTCCTTCAATAACATCCATTTTTTCTACAGATGGCATAAGTTCATATTTCCTTCTGGCTGAGTATTATTCTGTTGTTTCAGATATAATGTCTTGCTCATTCACTGTCTGACTAGGTTGCATCTACATCTTGGCAGCAGTGAATGGTGCTATAATAAACATACATACACAGGTATGTGTTTATATGCTGACTCTCTTATATGATGACCTCAATTCCCCTAGATAAATGTTTATAAATGATATTAGATTAGCTGGATCATTGGTCTACCTTTTCTCCTTCCTTCCTTCCTTCCTTCCTTCCTTCCTTCCTTTCTTCTTTCTTTCTTTCTTTCTTTCTTTCTTTCTTTCTTTCTTTCTTTTCTCTTTTTTTATTTCAGAGAATCTACACTGCTATACTTGGTGGCTATATCAACACAAAATTTTACCAACAGCATATGATGGCAGAATTATAATGACAGGGTTTCTGATTCTCAGGACTCTGCTTTCAGCAATACTAAATTTGAACAGAATGGGATGTACTTCCTATGTCAGAAAGAACTTCAGATAGAGTGTCTGTGAAGGGTGGAGCCTGCTGAAAGAACTGAGGTGCCTGTGAAGTTGAAGTAAGTGTTCTGTGGGAGATAAAAGGCCACCTGAGTTCCCCCAAGCTTCAGTCTAGGAGAAATGGACAAGATCCTGACAGCATCGTTTTTATTCCTAGGCCTTCACTTAGCTGGTGAGTCATGGAGGAGAAACCTGAGGATGTGAGATTAATGTGGAGACAGGAGAGAATTGGGGCACCAGGCAAGTCATGATATCTAAGCAGGAAGTACATTCCTGGGAACCTAACAACAGTTGTTATTTCTCTATACAGGGGTGAGTGGCCAGCAGAAGGAGAGACATGACCAGCAGCAGGTGAAACAAAGTCCCCAATCTTTGACAGTGTGGGAAGGAAAGACCGCAGTTATGAATTGCAATTATGAGAACAGTTTATTTGACTACTTCCCATGGTACCGGCAGTTCCCTGGTGAAAGCCCTGAACTCCTGATAGCCATACGATCAGTGTCTAATCAAAAGGAAGATGGACGATTCACAGTCTTCTTCAATAAAAGTGAGAAACAGCTCTCCTTGCACATCGCAGACTCTCAGCCTGGAGACTCAGCCACCTACTTCTGTGCAGCAAGTGCACAGTGCTCTCCAGGCACCTGCAGCCTATACCCAAACCTGCAGCTGAGGCTCCAGCAAAGCCCTGCTGTGGGCTGAGCCTGGCAGAGATGCAGGGGAAGTTTCATTCGTAGGAACAGTGGATGTAAAGATTAGACTCATTGAGGCTGGAGACAGCCCAAGCTCGTCACAGCTTGCTTTTTTTCAGTCTGCCCTTGTTCCTCAGAAACAGCTGCAGTTTTGCACGTATTTGACTAGTTTAGATGAATTGCTCTTTTGAATGGTTGTACAGCTAGTTCTCTGTGTGGTTGGTTTGTACCAGCTATAAATTATAAAGGCTCCATCTATCTACTCTATTGTCATGATGCTAAAGTGTGGATCTTACAACCCAGGGTCAGGAGAGCTTGACTTTGACTTCTGGGACAGAAATCACATAGGGTTTTCTTTTACCTTAATTTCCTCTGATGACCAGGGAAGTGGTGATTTAAATGACCACTGACCTCTTCTACTTCCTCATGTTTTGCCTCTCATATCCACATCTATCTTCAAGAAATTCAAGTTTGTAAACCAGGAGGCCTTATCAATAATGTAGGTGTGTCTACAATACAAATGACATCAGTGGGAAAAGAAGAATCCAATTTACTCAAATAGTAAATTGCATAACCTTCACTAAAGAAGTGACTTCATATGTGTATATTATAGATGAACAAAATATAATTTTGAATATAATTTTTTTTCTAATAGAATCAGCTGCACTCTTTCTGGCTATTCACAGAATGGCAAAAAAAAAAACAAAAAACAAAACAAAAAAAAAACCCCAAACCCTCGTTTTTCTCTTCCTTAGTGGGCTTTAAGTCCAGTCAGAGATGTGTTGGTTATCATCAAGTTATGAGTGACACTATCATACCTTTGTAAGTACCATGCAGGGCTGTTCATTGTTGTGGTTCGTAAGCATTACATCAAGATAGACTATTGATTGCTCTTCCCCTTTGGCAACTTGCATAGTGCCTTCTTATATCATTAAAGTCAGTGGTCAGTGATGAGGCTTCAGGTCAGATCCAGCTTAAATATCCCATGTCCTGTGTCTAATGTGCATGATATCTCAATAGGAACTTTTCTTTAGTCTCTGGGATCCAAGGCCAACAGTAATAGCCAGCACTTCTCCAAGAGCCACTTGATTCCCATGATCAACATATCAAAAGAGGTTTCTCATGCCTGGCACTTGGTTTCTTGTTGGATGAGGTAGGTATGTCCAGCCCACATGGCATAACTTCATTAAAATATATATATGTGTAATGTAATTCTAGGTAAACACAAAATAATAAATATCTGTAAATATTTTTCAAATGTCCCTCAGTGGTATTTATCTGTCAGGAGCCATCTAGGAAAGGGTAAAACACACAAGTGACTTTCTGGAGATAACACAGCATATTACATGGCTGTGGTGAATAATTCTGAATTGCAAAGCTTTCAGAAATCTCACCTCAGGATCAATTCTTATATGCCTTTTCTGTCATTATTAGATCAATATAATAATTCCTGAGCATTAACCCACCTTATTGGGCAGATTTTCTGCAGATCAACCAAAACATACTTTTTTGTAGCAATGCTATGTAGACAAACTGATGATTCCATATTTCCTAATAATGATTCTATAGAATTCTTATTTTTATATAAGTAATTTTGAGTCCTCTGTAATATGAAAGTTGTAATTGGGGCTATGTAAACTTTCATGTGTCACAAGCTAATTGCACTAAAATAGAAAGCAGGCTTGAAACAGATTTACAACCAGGAACAACATTCCATTTGGACTCAATGTGAAACCATTATCTGATGACTAAAAGTCATAAACAGAGAATGAACAGTTTATTGTAGGTACAAGAAAAAAAATAAAATACTATCTGGTTTATCTATACAAAACTTCAATACTAATCAGACACTAGGCATATGATTTGCCTCTTCACAAAACTATGCTTAGACATAAGAATTAGTGTTTTAAACTCTTAATGAACCTGTAATCTAGTGACAGATAATGAATGTTTAATTAGATAACTAGTCTTAATGGAAACACATGTAAACGTCTCTGTTGTAACTTCTTATTCAATTTATGATTTGAATTTATGTTTGACCTTGTTGTGAACTTTTGAAAAAAGAAGACTAGAAAATCATGTGATCATGTATCCCAAATCATGTGATCATGTATCCCGAAAATGTACAAGAACTAGGAATGATAAGAAACGAAGCAGAAGAGAAGCAGACCATAGCAGAGCAAAGCTGAGCCGCAGAGGGAGCAGAGAGAGCAGAGAGAGAAGACAGGTTTCTTCTTACCATGAGACAGTTTTGTTTTTTTTTTTTTTTTTCTTAACAGCAAGTTTCTTGTTACTGAAAAAGGACAGGGCTTTTTCATACCCAATCAAAGGAAATTTTTTTTCTTTCGCAAAGCAATAAAGATTGAAGCTAATTTTTCATCCAGAACGAGTGAGTTCTTTCTGTACTGGCGCTTGCTCTATGGAGCTTGCTCATGGAGGCTTTTCCTCTGTCCACCAAATGAGATACACGCATATGTAAGTATAGGTGTGTGCACATAAGTATGCATGAATACTCGTGGAGGTGATGAGACAGGTGGTTAGGCCCGACATGTTTGTTTGTGTATGAATGTGTGTATGAATATGTGTGTATGTCTATGCATATTTGCTTGTGTAAAAGTGCTTCTTTCTGTGAGCATGACTTTCTTTTCCTGGTCCACTAAAAGTTAATTGCTCCAAGCCTCCTTATAGCCTTGCGAGAGGCTGGGCTTCCAGGCAAGAGAGAAAGAAAAAAGGAAGAACTTCTTTACTTAATCCTCCACTGCTATACAGCATATGTTAATTGCCAGAGAATTATAAAATAAGTTTATAAAGTAAGAGTTAAGTTTTCTAGCATTTATGCAAGAACAGAGAATTATAAAGTAAATAATAAGAGAGATAAAGAGTTAAGTTTCCCAAACACTTAATGAATCACAGAACAGTAATAAAAATGTAAGTTTTTAGCACAGAACAGTAAGAAAGAGTTAAGCTTCAACACTTAATGAAGCACAGAGCAGTAAAAAAAAAAAAAGAGTTAAGTTTCATACAAGGCCAGGGACTATCAATCATTTGGCCAGCATCTAATGCTATGTCCTGCTCATCCCATTCCAGCTGAGGCAGGTCCCCCAGCATTCATCTTCTCTCCTCTTCTTTCTTTATTGACCTCCTTTCCCACTTCTGAATTAAGCACACTATTATCCCTATTTTCCTGAACGAATGATTTTCTTTTATGATTCCTTAAATATTAAGCTTTATTGTTTATCAAAGATTTTATTTTTGTTTGTGTATGTATGTGTGAGTATATACAAACTTGTGTGTAGGCACACATGTGTGCATGTGAAGGCCATGAGATCATGTCTAAACCTTCAAAGTTGGAGTTTCAGGTTTTACAGGACACTTAGCTTGTCAAATGGGTCCTGAGAGCGAGCTTCTGCCTTTATCATTAGCAGCAAGTGCTCTTCACTGTTGAGCTATCTCTCCACCAACCTTAAGCTTTATCTTCACTAGGAAGTATTGTCAGTTAACTAAATCACAAGGAAAGACAAAGCAGCAATTAGAATGATACCAATTGTCCGGCCCAGGACTCAAACCCAATGTACGACAAAGCCATATCTCAGAGGCTGTGGTTGCACATCAGGAGAGCATCCTCCTACTCTGTGGAGAAATAGAGCAGGGGCAGAGCTGTGTCATCCTGAGCTCCCCAGGCTGCTGTGGCTCCCATGGTCTCCTAACAACAGAGACTGCAGTCGAGGGCATGTGCTTTCAGTTCTCAGTTCTCAGCAGTGAAATGGACAGAGGAATATACCTCAGACACCAGACAGTAGTCCCTGATGTACTTGCTTATAGGTTATTTGATCTGGAAGTCTTTCAGAGACCTTGTTTGTATTTTTTCTTCTGATTTCTTTTCGCATTATTTCATCCATTGGGATAATGAGAGCAAGTGGAAGATTATGAACTGCATTCTAAATGACAATACTATAGTACACAAAAATCCAGCCACTAATTTACAGGGCATTAACATGCCCCTAAATGCTTGCAGGTTATTTGTATCATGCACATGTAATAGACAAGTCAGAGAGAGACATGGCAAGCTTATCAATGACCATTTTGTAAATTAAAATTAAACAGAATTTAACAAGTGGTACTTCAGGGCAATGGTATAAAAACTTTTGGGACATGTAATATGTACAGTTCTCTATGTAAGAGTGCAAGAACCTTATTCTGAGTGAATCTCAATGTTAGACTTTTAAAACTTAATCCATGTTTGTAAAAATGGGGTTAATTATTGTCCTTTATCCCTGTTTATGTCTCTCTGTCCCTGTCTATCTCTTTGTCTCTGTGTCCCTGTGTCTGCCTCTCTCTATATATTTGTCTGTCTGTCTGTCTGTCTCTGTCTCTGTCTCTGTCTCTCTCTCTCTCTGTGTGTGTGTGTGTATGTGTGTGTGTGTGTATGTGTGTGTCTGTTAACCAGTGCTGATGGTCAACATTTCCCATCTTCCTCTATTGCTGTCCACCTTTTTTTATTTGGGGTGGGGGTAGACATTCTCACTGAACCTGAATGTCACCAACTCAACTACACTGACTGTCTTTGAGTTCTAGATCTGGAACTGCAGGTGCTCTTTACAATATCTGAATTCTTATGTGGCTGCTGGTTATACACACATAAGTCCTCATGGTGTACAGAAGGGAACTGAATATCTTCTAGACCTCCAAAGACTCTTATTTTATTCCTGTTACAATTTCACAGAACTTAAGCAAACAGGGATCTTCTGGAATTCTAATGGACTGCCCTTTACCACACGATTTAGAACTAGCTTTGTTAATTGCAGAATTTCAATAAACCCTAGCACTTAGTAAAGGAGGAAGATTATTTTAGATTACAGTGTTTCACAGGGAGATGCATAGACCTGTGGGAACTTTTTCATTGTTAACCTTTATTAGCAAATTGATGTAGAAGTAAACATATGACAATGGTCTGTAAGTGCATCCTTATCACATATGGTTCGTGATAAATTTTACTTTGGGTCCTAAAATTATCCCACTAAATAATACCCACATGTGTAAAGCAGCTACATCCTCAGCATGGATTTTTCTATGCTCCCTTTTCAGTGCTGCCTCGTTTATCTAACAAGAAAGACAAGGAAGTAAGTAACAGTCTGTGGTGAGCTTCACCTTTTCTCTCTCTACATAAAACATGTGGCCTATGATCTTACAAAACCCCATTTCCTGTTAGGGGTGCTGCATAAGAATGCAGGCAGTACACATGTTCACTGTCAGGCACTCAGACACTGATCGCTGAGCTGAGGCAGAGCAGACACACGCATGCAGAGGACGGTGTGCCACATGCCTCCTTACAGCCTGTTCTGTGTGCTGGTGCTGTTGGCTTTCTCTGGTATGAATGCATCATGTATAACTAAGGATATCAAACAGGAAGCATTGCCCCAGACATATGGCAGTTCCTATAGACATGAGGGGGAAGAGGGATTGGAGAGAAGCCAGAAGAATGTGTATGGTGTCAGGCTTGTCTTTGGGTCTTAAGATGCCCAATTCCAACAGTGTTTTGTTCACACTGTCACAGAATAAACTTTTAATTCTTTCTTCTGATTGCTCTGCAGGATCTAATATAGCCCAAAAAGTGACTCAGGTCCAGTCAATGGCAAGCAAGCAGGAGGGAGAAGAACTCACCCTGGACTGTTCATATGAGACAAGTCAGAATTTATACCATCTTTTCTGGTACAAGCAGCTTCTTAATGGAGAGATGATTTTCCTTATTCGCCAAATTTCTTCTTCTACTGCAAAAGAGATGAGTGGCCGTTATTCTGTTGTCTTCCAGAAATCACTCAAGTCCATCAGTCTTGTCATTTCAGACTTACAGTCAGAGGATTCAGGGAAGTATTTCTGTGCTCTCTGGGAACTGACACAGTGTTTGAAGTGACAGCACAAGCTGAACAAAAACTGGGGTTCCTTAAGCAGAGTCCCCCTGAAGGAGAGAGCCCAGATGAGAAGCACACCTGCACGTCCTGAACCAGAAGGTCTCAACTGTGAATGCTGCATCTGTGGTCTGCATCAGTACTGTGTTTCTAAGTAAAACCTCAGTCCATGCAATTTAGAAACAGTTATAGTGAGTGGCTTTATGTAATTCTTTGTCTTAAAATGGTTAAAAATAGATCACAGAGAACATGTGTAGTATTTTCTACAGCTGGGAATCTTGCACCACAATAAGATAAAGTATCAGTTTTTCTTTATGTTGGAAATAGCACATACCTCAGATGAGGTATCTGGAATAGAAAAAATAATTTTTTGGTAAAAGTTACCCTCTGAGAAAAAAATCCAGCATGAGTGAAGTTGTCAGAGACAGATTATAAGGAGATCACCCCCAGAAATTGCTGGTGGTGACTGGGTTATCCCCACAAAACTTTGTCTTTGCATCTGGGACTGAGCCTGAAGTGCTGAAGGTCAGCTTGACCAGCAACTGCGATGGACAGCTGCATAAAGACATCTCATGTACTGAGATTTGTGAAAAATACAGTGAGACCCAGAATGCAATTGGTGTCTAGAAGAACAAAACTTTCTTACCTTCCATATCTCATATGTGTATGGGCAGGAGTAGAGGGTGGTACTGCGGGTGGGAGTGGGGGTAGGGATGGGACTTCAGAAGAAGCTGCATCACTTACCAACATGCTACATATATACTTGAATCAAAATGAAAATATGCTATTGGAAGTAATGGTTAAGGAGTCAATAATAAAGTCATCAGGGAATAACTGAGATCATATGTACCTTGGGCATTACTTTTCAGATAGGCAAATAAAAAAATAAGTATCAAACCTGTTTCTTAAGTCTTCTACAGTTGCCTTTTCCATGTCCAACATCTAACCTGAGCAACAGGGGAAAGTAAATTCTGGGAAATGTGTTTTCAGTTATATTTTTAAAGATTTATTTTTTAATATTATTTATGTAATTGTTTTGGCTGCATGTATGTGTATGAATTGTGTGCTCTGGCGCTCATGAAGGACAGAAGAGGACATTAAAGTCCTTTAAAGTGGAGTTATTGAAAGCTATGTGTTAACAGATGGATGCTAGGCAAAGAATCTGGGTCTTCTGCAAGGGCAGCAAGTTCTCTTAACCACTGAGTCAACTCTCCATCCCCTATTTTCAGGTAGTTTGTGTTGAGACTACAACACTACCGCAGGATATCTGGGTAAACTATCAGATAGAACTTGGATATCTGGGATAACATGAAAAACAGTTAAGGTAAATAGCACCATATGCCATTTAAGAGAAAGAACTAAAGCAAGCAAAAAGGGACTGCCCTTTCTCCACATAGAACCAGCCAAACAACAGAGCTTTACCATGCTGTTTCTGCCAGTTAGTGCCTGCTGTAGTCAGCAGTGAGTTGTCCATCTGTATGGGTTCTGTGAGAGCCACAGATAGAAACTGAGCTGTGCTAGTGTATTCTTTTTTTATCTCTGTTTCAGTTCCTGCCTCCAGGTTCCTTCCCTAAGTTTTGACTTCATTCCATAATGATGGACTGTGAGGTGGAAGTAGCATCTGAAATAATCTTTTTTTCTACCCAAATTGGTTTTTGTCAGTGTTTCATTACAGCGACCAAAACAATCCAAACAGGGGTCTCGCAATAGTAACAACAACAACCAAAACTTCTGAGAGAAAAGTGATCTTTGTCACAGAAATCCTCATCTGAAAGGACCCACTGACAACTTGGTTCAATTCATGAGACTAGCAGACCTTTCTACCTGTGGAACTGATATATAATCCATCCAACCAGAGAGATCATGTCATCCTGAAGAGGAAGAAATAATGACTGCATACATGACACCTTCTACTTCATGCTATTGGATATTTTAAAGTTTTAAACACACACAAACACACACACACACACACACACACACACACACACACACGTCTTAATGTATATATGTACTTGGATTGTATTCCCTCCATTATTCTGACTATCCTCCCTGTCCCCCACAAACACCATCTTTCAACAGTTTCTGTTTATGTCTTATATTTATGTCTTTCACTTGTGGCCTACTGCCCTCAATTAGGATTTTTTCCACTAGGGTAGATGTGAGTGAGGGAATCATTGGAGCAAAGATAAATGTCTTTCAGTGCCTATACCACTGAGGAATATGGATTTCCCTCCCCCAGCAAGCACCAACAGAATGTTGCTCCTCATATAGGGAGGGTTGAAGCTTCATGACAATCATAGAACACTGAGAGGTCCAATCTTGTGCATGTATCCATGGCTTTTGTGAATTCATAAATTCACCATCCATGACCTTCCCAGAAGCCTGCACAGTTGTTATTACTATGTATAGTTTTATATTTTGTTATGTTGTAGTCTTTCAATTTAATCTTGTTGTTAAAATTTTTGACTCTAGTCTTACAACAGCTTCTCTACTGCCCAAAACTATGACTCTCATGGCTCCCTTTTTTGTTAACTTCTTCTCATCTTTTCCCTTTCCTTACTCATTTTACTAGTTAAACATTAGTTCAAAATCAGTACATTTTCATCCAAATGTCATTAAACTCTGTTGGAGATTTGGAAAAGTTCTCTAGTGTTTTCTACTGCAAGTCAGTCCTGGAACTTTGACTAAGTCATTATGTCTGGTAGTACAGACACATTCCCTGCTAAACAGCCATAGGTAACACAAATCAAAGGCAAATCACCAGGAGAAATCATATAAGGCAAACAGAAGTAAAAAAAAAAAGAGGAAGATAAAACTTAGAAGATATATCCATCAGATGCACAAAATAGAATGAATAAACACAAAATACATGAGACAGCTGCCCACTATGACATCCACTCAGAGTAACAGCTCCTCAGTAATAGACATCAAAGAAAAGGAAACAGCCAACATATCAGATAAAGACATAGTGATCTCCTTTGAAATAATATAAATGACCATATATGAGACAGTCAAGTGCACATAAGAACAATTTAGAAGAGTCAACTCAGGTTCTGGACAAGAAAGTTATAAAAGTGAACAAAATAGCAATTTTGCAAAATTACTGCATACCACCTTCTCAGGATTGACCAGAAATTAAACAAACAAACAAAAATGTAGGAAAGTGTCAGCAAGAAAATTGAGACTCTGAAAATGAACCAATCAGATAAAAAAAAAATAGAAAGTGTCATTAACAGATAAGACGGATAAATTTCAGAGAAGAAGGACAGGGTTGAGATAGCAATACAACCAGAAAAATATATAGAAAAATAATGAAGATATCACAAACTTCCAAGACTGTGGGACACATCCAAAAGGCCAAACCCAAGAATCAATGAGACAGAAGAAAGAGTTGAGAAAAAGTCTGAAAACAGAATTTATTCAATAAAATGATAGCTGGAGAGTCTTCAAACCAAGTAAAAGATATGGAGATCCAAACTATAGAGCATTTAACACCTAAACAGACATGACCAAAGAAGAACTACTCCATGGCATGTAAAGAAATGATGTTAAGAACAGTAAGTGAAAAACACCAATCTACATTCAAACCAGAAACGTCAGAAAACACAACGCTACTCCAAGGAGCCAATTAAAATGGGCTGACATATTTTCAAGCCTGAAAGAACTTAACTATCAGTCAAGATGGCTATACTTGGCAAGTGATCTTTTCAATTCCGTAGAGAAATAAAAACATTTTTTAAAAAAAGCATAAATTAAAACAATTCACAGCAACTAATACAACACTGCAGAAAATCTTTAGAGCAACTCTATACATTGTAGGAGAAAGGCAGTGTCATCCATAAGAACGCATACATGATACATTTCATGAAAGGAAGGGATCAAAGGAGGAGTGCCAAGAAGGAATTTATCATGTCCAAGACAGCCAACAGACCCCTAATGTGAATGTGGAAGGAAGAGAAGACCACCGATGATCCATGCAACCAAAACATCAACACAATCACGGCAGACAGAAAGCTGCTACCAAAAATAAAGTTACAAGTAAATGAATTGTTATTAAATTAAGATGAGGAAGGTGAAACATGCTGGAATTGTCTGCACCAACTGTGCAGCAAGGAAAATGCTAGCACTGATTTGGAATTAATCTTTACTAAAGGTTACTCAATTGGACTCCATGGCACCTGACTATGATTTCGAGTTCTGCTCTTCCCCTGAGGTGTGGACGTGCTGCTGGGCAGGCAGAATGTGGAGTGTTAGTCTGCATTTACCCTGCACTGCCATCAGGTGCTAGGCTCAAGTGAAGCGCTGATACACCACTCAGGGAGTGGGAAAATGTAGTCTAAGATGTGGGAGGCCAAAGCTGGGGTTATCTGACTCTTGGATGTTACCACTGGAAACCACACAGAGAGGTTGGAATGGAGGGTCAGGGGTCCACGGGCCAGCAATGAGGAGTCTGGATGCCGAGGGATCCCAAACTCCTGGACATCTAGATGCCACTGGTTTGTGGGAAGTTGGGAAGGAAGTTGAGCCAATGGGCTGAGGAGCCCGGGAATGGGAGAATGGGGTACTCCAGCTTAGCTCAGTGGTAGTGAGTCTGGGAGTGCAGAGGGGTCTTCTGTAGATGCGGTTCTGTAGATGGAGGCCTTCTCTATCCTCCCCACAATGTTTTGTTTGTTTTTGTTTTGATGAAAGAGACAGTTCCAAAACACTGTTTATTGGTTGATCATTGTGGAAATTGGGTGCATACCACCTTCTCAGGGCTGACCAGAAATTCAATACCTTTTTCAGGAAGGAATGTCCAGGAAGGGAAGCTTACTGGCTAAACCCTCAGGGCCTCTAGATACCTCATTGGTATGGAGAACTCTGTTTGGAGTAATGTGACCTGTCAGGTTCCTATGTAGGGGTGTGCTCAAGTGACAGAGGCCTGGTCGGAAGCAGGTGAAGCTCCTATTGTCCTCTCAGAGGTTCCTAGGGCTTCCAATCCACTCAACTTTACCAAGTTTCCTGGCACTGTCCACTGCCCAACACCTAACTGCAGTTTTAAGTGACCCATATACCTGAGGCAGAGGCTTGCCGGTTTGAGTCCATCAAATACAACAGCTATATCTTCCCTAAAACAAAACAACAAGAAGCTAAAATTTTCATCGACACACTGGAAATCTATCTTTGCAATACATAGGGTTTTTTTTTTTTTCTGTTTTTAAAGAAATAGAGTTTTTGCCATGCTGCCCTTTCTGACCACAAACTATTACTCTTTACTCAAATGCTCCTCTTTCCTCAGCATCCCATGTACTATAGACAAGAGACACAGTGTCTGAGTATATAAGTTTATGAATCCAGGAAGAAGAGAATCAATAAAAATGGTAAAGCTTAGCCATTTCACAAATTATATAGCACAGGGCCTGCCAGTGTGAAGTCAAACAGTCCTCTGAAGGGGAAGTGAAGATGATTATAGGAAAGATAAAAAAAAAAAAAAAAAAAAAAAAAAAAAAAATCAGAGACAAAAGTTAAAAAATGGGAAGGCTGCAGGTATGTACCATGCTATCAGCAAATGTATTTCTCATTGCCTTTATATACTTTACAGTGTTGTGGAACTCAATACTTGGTCAGCCACAAGCTAGCAGAGACAATGGCTGATGTACATCTGTTCCCACCCGGAGGCCTCCCTGCTCCTTCCACCGAGATTAATAAAATGTTCAGTCCCTCGCCTTGAGCTTCAAGTGTAGCTCCTCGTATTGATCCATGTGTCAGCAGGCCAGGAAATCTGCCAGCAGACCCTGAGCTTCCTTCATTCTGGCCGACAGGCAGGCTTTCACAGAAGCAGGCAAAATAGCTCCCGACATTATACTCAATAAATGAACATATAAAAATGACCCCTCCATTGTGCACCTCTAGCTGCTGGCTCCCGGACTCCTCCTTTGAGCCCCTTCTGGTTTCCTGTTACCTGTATTTTGTTATTCTATATTTTTCTGCTTCTCTGCCACTTTCAGCCCTCCATTAAGAGCTCTTTTTTTTTTCTCTCATGTCTTTTTCTAGTCTGTCAATGATATTTCTCCACACATCTATGTATATATACACATTAAAATCTAGGACCTGCATAAGAAAAGATGCAATATTTGTCTTTCTGAGACTCAAGTAGTTTTTGACTGAATCTGCCACCAGACATCTAACAGAAGTATTTGATATTTGAGCTGAGCTCCTGGCTGCCCTCTAGTGCTCAGGAGTTAAATTGGTAGAACGCCTAGTGGTTGCAGCAGCCATCCTTGATGATCTGAAGCTAGAACTTCGTGATTGGTAATCATGGCAGGCAAGATTCAGATTTTAAAACTTCAAAGGCCTTTAAAATATTCGTTCTTTTAATTTTGTATTGCTGTAGAATTAAAAACAAGTCAAACCCTTTTTCACTCCAAGAGGGAAGTACCAGGGACATTTACAATCTGATGAAAGCTAAACCCAGATCCACCAGAGTAAATAGTTCTTTGTCTGAAATCTGGAACTCATTCATGGCTCATCTCAACGCCTCTCTCTTCATCATCCACATTGCACAAGCTTCTCGTGCAGGTTATTATCAGGTAAAGATGACTTCGTAAGATAGTTTAATAGTTTCTTCACTTCCTACTTTATGGAATATCTTGCAGCGTGTTGATGCCAGTCTTTAAAGGTCTGAGAAAATTGCTCTTGTTCTGGCCTTTTCTGTGTGTGAAAGCTCTTTTCCTGCTTCAATTTCATTGCCTATTAGGAATCTCCTTATGTTATTTATATACTCTTGATGTAATTTTGACAATTCATTTCATTAAGTTCTGCACTAAGCTTCATTGCTTCTTTTAGTCTTCTGTTTTGAGGTTTTATTTTGTTGTTCTTTTTCTAGTACTTTTAGGTACATCATTGACATTAGTTTATTTAATAACTCATCCAGGATCTAAAAATGGAAGTAGAAGCAATAAAGAAATCTCAAAGGGAGACTACCCTGGAGATAGAAAACCTAAGAAAAAAACCAGGAGTTCTAGACACAAGCATCACCAACAGTATACAAGAGATAGAAGAGAGAATCTCATGTGCAGAAGATACCATGGAGAACATTGACGCATCTTTTGATGTAGGTACATACTGGTATAGACTTTCTGTTATGAATCATAGCCATTGTGCCCCATAGATTTTGTTATGTATATTGTTTTCATTTCCATTCAATTTTAGGAAGTTAAAGTTTTTTTCTTGATCTCTTTTCTGATGACACTATCATTCAATGCTGTGATTATTTAGTCTCCATGAGCTTGTGTACCTTCTGTAGTTTCCACTGCTCTTTACGATTACTCCAGAATGATGAGATAGAATGGAGGATGTTATTTCAATTGTCCTATACTTGTTGAGACCTGCTTTGTGTCCTAAAACATGATGAATTTGTAAAAAAAATTTCCATGAGCTACTTAGATGTATGTGTATTATTCAGGCCCTGGCTAGAATATTCTCTAAATGTTTCTTGTGTCCATTTGATTTATGACATTATTTAGCTCCAATATTTCCAGGTTTGGTTTGGTTTATACATGATTGTCATATCTATTTGTAACATTGTAGTATTGAAGTTAACCACTATCATTGCATTGGGATTAATCTATGATTTTAGTGTGTGTGTGTGTGTGTGTGTGTGTGAGAGAGAGAGAGAGAGAGAGAGAGAGAGAGAGAGAGAGAGAGAGAGAGAGAGAGATTTGCTAACCTGTGTTTAGTGTGTTTCTTTAGAATTGGCATATCTTCTTGGGAGAGTGTTTCTGAAATTATTGTTCCATTTGTATTTCATTGAATTGGTTTGGTTCGAAGGCTACTTTTCTGGAAATCAGAATACTTGTGCCTGCTATTCCTTAGTTACATTTCCTTTGAATACTTTTTATTTCTATCATCTACTGTAACTTTGATGGTAAGATATGAAGATATGTTTCTGGGGGGGGTGGCTGGAGAGATGGTTTAGTGGTCAAAGAGTATTGACTGCTCTTCCAGAGGTCCTGAGTTCAATTCCCAGCAACCACATTGTGGCTCACATCATGGCATATGATGCTGTCCTCTGGTGTGTCTGAAGATAGTGACAGTGTACTCACATATATAAAGTAAGTAAATAAATCTTATAAAAGAAATGTTTCTGGGAGCCAGAAAAATATCTATCTTCTAGTCTCTATTTTATTGTTAGGGAACTGGGAATATTAATGATAGGGTCTATATTTGAAAATATGTATTAATTACCGCTGTTTTGTATTTTGTGGTTTTTTCTTAGATATATTTTGAATAAGTATTCTGAAATTATGTGTTCCCTGTGATCTCTGGAGTGTTATCTATGCTAGCTCTTCTGTTGCTAACACTGAAATAAAACAACGTGAGAAAAAAGGGTTTATTTGACTTACACTTCCGCAGCAAAGTGCTCCATTAAGAGAGGCCTGGGCTCCAAGAAACTGGATAATAAGGAAGTCCCAAGGAGAAGGATGTGTGAATCTAATTCAAAAGGGGAAACTCAATAGTCATCAGAAGTAGATGGAGAGAAGAAACTGGGTAGGAGAGGAGGTGGAGAGGGGAAACAGTGATGGTGATCAGGTGTGGGAAGGGGGGTGTGAGAGTCTTGAGAGTGAGAATGGAAATCAGCCAAGTGTGTGTGTGTGTGTGTGTGTGTGTGTGTGTGTGTGTGTGTGTGTGTGTGTATGTGTGTGTCTAGTGACTAGATCAAGCCCTTGGATGGGAGAAGATATGGGGAGTCTATGGGAGTGACCCTAGCTTAGATTCCCACCAGAGGGGGATATAGAGACAGAAATGGCCATCTCCTGTAGCCAGACAGAACTTCCAGAGGAGGGAGGGTGACATAAATCTACCCATAAAAACCTTCAACCTCAAATTTGTCTTGCCTACAAGATGTGCAGGGCTAAAGATAGAGAAGAGTCTGAGGGAACAGCCAATCAATGACAGTCCCAACCTGAGACCCATCCCAGATGAGAGAGCCAACTCTTTACACTTTTAATGATACTCTTCTATGCTTGCAGACAGGAACCTAGCATAGCTGTCACCTGAAAGGCTTCATCCAGCAGCAGATAGAGACATATGTAGAAACCCATAGCCAAATAGCCAGAGGATCCCAGAGAGTCTTGTGGAATAGTGGGGGATAGAAATGATAGAGGACTAATATCCAATGTATACAAAGAACTCATGAAATTAGACTCCAGACAATCAAATAACCCTATTAAAAATAAGGTACAGAGCTAAACAAAGAATTCTCAATGGAGATAACTTGAATGGTCAGAAAGCTCCTAAAGAAATCTTCAACATCCTTAGTTATCAGGGAAATGCAAATCAAAACAACCCTGAGATTCCACCTCACACCAGTCAGAATGGCTAAGATCAAAAACTCAGGTGATAGCAGATTCTAGCAAGGATGTGAAGAAAGAGCAACACTCCTCCATTGTTGGTGGGTTTGTAAGCTGGTACAACCACTCTGGAAATCAGTCTGGTGGTTCCTCAGAAAATTGGACATAGTATTATTACCTGAGGATCCAGCTATACCACTCCCGGGTATACACTCAATAAATGCTTCAACATATAACAAGGGCACATGTTCCAATATGTTTATAGCAGCCTTATTTATAATAGCCAGAAGCTGGAAAGAACCCAGACGTCCTTCAACAGAGGAATGGATACAGAAATGTTGTACATTTACACAATGGAGTACTACTCAGCTAATAAAAAATGAATTTATGAAATTCTTAGGCAAATGGATGGAACTAGAAAGTATCATCCTGAATGAGGTAACCCAATCACAAAAGAACACACATGGTATGCACTCACTGATAAGAGGATACTAGCCCAAAAGCTCAAAATACCCAAGATACAATTCTCAGACCACATGAAGCTTAAGAAGAAGGAAGCCCAAAGTGTGTGTGTGTGTGTGTGTGTGTTGGCAGGGAGCTTTGGCCCTACTTAGAGGGGGGAACAAAATACTGGAGGAAATATGGAGACAAAGTGTGGAGCAGACACTGAAGGAAGGGCTGTCAGGAGACTGCATATGGGGATCCATCCCATATGCCATCACCAAATGCAGACATTGTTGTGGATGCCAGGAAATGCATGCTGACAGGAGCCTGATATAGCTGTCTCCTGAGAGGCTCTGCCAGATCCTGACATATAAAGAGGCAAATGCTTACAGCCAACCATTGAACTGATCACGGAGGTCAGTTTAGATTTAGATTAGATCAGTTCTCTAACTCCTCAATGGATGAGTTAGAGAAAAGACTGAAAGAGCTGGAGGGGTTTGTGTCACCATGGAGAGAGTGACAATACCAACCAGCCAGAGTTCCCAGGTTCTAAACAGCCAGCCTGGGAATACACATGGAGAGACCCATGGCTCCAGCTGTATATATAGCAGAGGATTGCCTTGTCAGGCATCAGTGGGAAAGGAGGCCCTTGGTCCTGTGAAGTCTGGATGCTCCAGTGTGGGGGAATGTGAGGCAGGGAGGAGGGATTAGGTGGGTGGCTAGGGGTATACACTCATAGAAGCAGGAGGAAGAGGGATGGGATAGCGGGTTTCTGGGGGTAAATGAGGAAAGGGGATAACATCTGAAATGTAAATAAATAAAATATCCAATAAAAAAAGTAAAAAAAAAAAAAAAAGAACAGGGACAAATTTTGATGGTTCCATGGGAAAGTCTTAAGACACTTTTTTTTATGCAATACATAAAACCTAAGTCTAAATAGATACTAGATTAGAAAAGTAATAAGAAAATTATAAAACATGTGTGAATAAACATTGGAGTGTATGCTTATGTGAAATGGCTTGGGCAATCCTTCTTAGGTATTTATATTCAAAAGGGAAGGGAAATGAAGATAGAAAAATTATCTTTACGATTCAAAGAAGATCATCAACAGTATGAAAATGGCATCACAGTGGGAATATTATTTGCATAACATTTATCTGATAATACCTTTCCAACCACAATGCATAGTCACCTCTCTGCTTCAGTGGTAAACAGAGAAATAACCTCGGTTAAAAGTGAGCAAACGTGGATAGAGTCTTCCAAGAATGATACGGAAATGCTCAACAAACACAGAAAAAAGAATATTGAACAATGTGTTTTTAGAAAAGGGAAAAAATACAACAAAATACCACACCACTGCCACTAAATCAGGTAATACAGATAGAGAAAACAGTACAAGCTTTGTCTAAGGTGTGGGGAACATGAAGTCCACAAGTGCTGCTCATGGGAAGGAAAATTTTGAAGCTGTTTTGGGAAATGCCAATTAATTTCTAGAAATATACTGAAGTCAAAAGAATATCTTCATATTCATAACATCCCAGAGTGGCTATCAACTGATGAATGGAAAGGTGCAACCGACCCATGGAGTGTGATGGCATGCAGCAATGGAAAGGAATGAAATACTGACTCCTGCTACAAAAGGAAGTTTGAAATATACAAAAGCAAAAGAGACCATTTGGAACAAATGTCTACTTCTATGTAATAGCCAGTATATAGAACTCTATCAGTGGCAGAACTTAATGGAAAGAGATGGGGTAACTGTTCCTAGGTGTGGAGCTTATTTTTATGGTGAGGAAGTTTGATAAAATCTATTTGATGATACTGAGATAGTTCTGTGAGTACCACAATAATCTTCAAATACCCTTTGGATGGCTGACTGTACAGTGTCTGAATGGTATTTCAATAGAACATTTACAGTACAGATCTCTAACAAATTGAAAAACCTTAGTTCTGAGAGTAAATATCCATGAAGTAAAAAAAACAAAGCTTTATCTTCCAAGCCTATTAAGACTCTGCTCATTTTGTTTCTGTATCCGAGTTGAAACACTCACTGTCTCCTGCCTGGGGCTTTCACAGCCTGTTCATTAGACCAAGCTTCTGTCCTTGCAGGAAGACTGCCTTTAGAAAGTAGTGTTTAAAAATACTGTCCTAGTTTTCTTTCTATTGCTGTAATAAAATCTAGCCGAAACCCATTTGGAGAGTGAAGTTTATTTGGCTCACAGTCCATCACCAAGAGAAGCCAAGGCAGGAAGTCAAGGAAGAACCCAGAGTCAGGATCTGAAATAGAACCATGGACAGATGCTGCTAACTGAGTTGATCCTCACGTTTCAGGAGACTTGTTATTTTTACACAACACAGAACTACCAGAATAGGAGTCACACTACCACATTTGGCTTGGCACTCTCACAGTCATCACCAACAAAATGCTCCATAAATTTTCCTACATGCCAATTGATATGTTTTTTGGGTTTTTTTGTTTTTTTTTTTGTTTTGTTTTGTTTTGTTTTGTTTTGTTTTGTTTTTCAGTTAAGGTTCCCCTTTTCCAGATGACTCTTGCTTGTGTCAAGTTGAGAAAAGCCAAAACAAGTTGACACATTTTCCTTCTTGACACACAAACCACCACTACTAAAACCCTAACCTTTTGTGTCTTATTTGTCCCAAGGTGTAATGGCAACACTGCATTGTGCTTTGTCAAAGTTTTCCATGTCTGTAACAGCAGGAGGCAGGCTTTGGAACCTTAAGACATTTGGTTCCTAATATGGCCTCCAGAGGGCGCTGCTGCACTCACTAGTACTTTTGAAGATCACCTGCTCACATCTCAACCTTCTTGCAGCTGGCTGAGTATTTAGCAAAGGCAAGTGACAAGAATTAGATACTCAAAGCCTTCCAGGCTCGTGTTTGTAGCGTCAGTTTTTATCCGAGCGGGGACTTCAGCAGATTTCTTCCTGCTTTCCAGCTCTTGCTTTCTCCAGCCACTTTCCTGCCTGTCCTGTTCCAGAGTTCCCCCAACAGAGCTGCAGCCTTCCCAAGGCTCCACCATGCTCCTGGTGCTCCTCCCAGTGCTGGGGATACACTTTCTCCTACGTGAGTACAGCTTCCTTGTGGTCTCTGAATCTCTGGATTCTGACTGTTCTCAGTGAAGTCTGCACTGCAGTTACTGACCTAGTATTCCTTTCCAGGAGAAGCCCAAGCTCAGTCAGTGACTCAGCCTGATGCTCATGTCACTGTCGCTGAAGAAACCTCTCTGCAGGTGAGATGCAAGTTTTCCTCCCCTGGGGAACCTTATCTGTTGTGGTATGTCCAGTACCCAGGACAAGGGCTGCAGCTGCTCCTCAAGAACTATCCAGGAGACTCAGTGGTTCATGGCATGAATGGCTTTGAGGCTGAGCTCAACAAGAGTGAGTCTTCCTTCCACCTGCGGAAAGCCTCTGCGGACTGCAGCGACTCGGCTGTGTACTTCTGCGCTCTGATCGCACAGTGTGTGGGGCTGCACGGGGAGCTGAACATAAACACCCATGGCCGTGGGTGCTCACACTCAAGAGCTCTCCTTTTAGTCTCTGTGGCATCTCTTTGGACTTGGAGAGGAAAGAAGGAAAGTTGTGCAGTCCCAGCTGTCTTTCTCAACTCATTTCCAGCTAAAACATCCACTCTATCCAATGCTCAGTCCTAGTTCTGTGGAATGGAGGAGACGCTATTGTTATCCTGGGTGTTATTTCCTGAGTGGACATTGCTTGGACAGTGACTGGACTAAGTAGTTGATGGGGAAGCTGGACTTTCATTGTGCCACTTTAAGTATTGTCTATATAGAAAGTGAAAGGTGTACTCTTCAGCTTTTGTCCTGGAATTGTCCTTCTCTTCTCAATCTTTTATGCTAATTCCCTATAAATTCTTCTTTTGCTGCTGAATGTGTCACTGATCAGAATTGGTTGTAATAGTTAAGTATTACCCTTTTAGAAAGAATTTGATGCCTTGTTAGTCAAGATAGGATTTCATCAGTACCACAAAAGCTTTGAAACCTGTCATAATTATGTCAGTTCTAGCAGCCATTAAAAATAAAACAGGAGAATAAGGAATTTGAGCTCAGTGGTACTTTTTTCCAAAGAGTTCTTCGCAATTGTAAATGTACTATTTTGTTTTTGTTGCCACCTTAAAATCTTCAAATCTCCTTGAGAATCTGTGGTCTGATTCCTTCTGCATCTTTTGTAATTACTCATTGCTTTCACTCTGGTGTGTATGATTTTTACTAAGAGAATATCAATGGTAGATTCTTTTGTCCTAGCATAGTCCTGCCCTGCTGAGATACAGGCCAGAGCTGCAGGGAAAGTTAGTGCTCACTGACTACAGTGTGGAATTTTAGCTTCTCCCCATCTGATTGGGAGAATTCTGGAAGGTTTTATACTCCTGTGCATAGAGCATAGGAGGATGAATACTCAGGATAAGAAGGAAAGGGAAGGGAGAATTTTCTAGCTGCTGCTTGGCTCAGAAATGGAAGTAGGTAGGCACCATGGAGCCATGAGCACCTGAGTATGATTTCCAGCATGCATAAAAGGCTGGGCATGGTGGCTGTGCTGGGAGGTGAGGACAGACAGATCCCGATAGCCTGCTATTCAGCCAGCCTAGCCTGACCATGAGCTCCAGGGATCAGTGAGAGAGCTTGTCTTTAATAAACAAGTCAGATAGATTCAGAAAAATAAAACCTAAGATTGACTTCTGGCATCCACACGCATGTGCACATATGTGCACTTAAACACGCACACACACGCACAAACACACACAAGCTCTTCAAAACATGAGGAATAACATCTAAGGTTTTTCTTCAGTCTCTACATATATATGTACACATGTACTTTTACATGCCCCACTCAATTGTACCCACACACCATGAGCACATACACATGCACACATAAATATTTTGACATGGAACACAAAGACTAAATAATCTATCTTACATATTTCTCTGTTTCTCTCTTAGTTTTGATTTTCTTTATAATGAAATGAGAAGACAGGGATATTGTAAACAATCATAAGACACAGAACCTACATCATCCCAGGAATGTTCATGTATAACTTTCCAGTCCACTCACCTGCTGCAGGCTATAGGGTTTCCCATTCTTGCCACTACACATTTGGCCTGGCTGAGAACTTCAGGTCCATGGAGTGATATGGCAGAGATTCCTGTGTTTCTCATTCTGCTCACCTGCATGCAGTTGATATATCCACATGTTCTTATGTGCATCATCATCATCTATCACTGTCATTAGAGTACAGTACCTCATATCCAAACATAGTGCACCCTGTTCCACCATGTCTCACAGCGGCTAGACAAGGAATTGTTAGGGATTAAATATTTGGTTGTTAGTGGGTCATGGTACAGGCTAATATAGCTTACTATACCATGTTTATTTGGGAAAAGGTGTGTCTCTAACATAACTTTAGTTAAATCACCAACCTAAGAACCTCCATTAAAAAGTCTTTCTCTGTTTGGTTATACTATGCAACATGCTTCTTCTCTTGCTATCAAAGTCTACTATGTGATATTCCCTATTCCCTATGAAATGTGATACTTTGTGTTTTGATTATGTTGTCAACAAAATTTCAGTTTCTTCTGTTATTGTCTTTATTTAAAACGGCAGCTGGCAACCCCTGGAGGGTACATTCTTAGCACTTGTGAGCTAAGTGAGCGTAATTTCAGTAGAACTGAAGCAGTAGAGCATGCCTGAAAATCATGCCTGAATCAAAATGATTTAACATCAACTGTACACATATCAATTGTACCTGTATACAGTTTATTTTAGTGGTTGAGATCTACATATGCTGCAAAAATTTTAGAAATAACCTCTGCAAACTCTGAAGATTCATGTTATGCAATTTTTCTCTTCTCCATAAGTGTTCCAAGCAAACTTAAGAGGTAGTTTAGTGGTGCTTTGATACAAGCACTGATTGTGAAAATATCTAAAGCCATGTTAGGAACCTACAGGGGAAATTTCACTCCGTTGTTATTAGCACTGGGAGCTCAGGGCAGAAAATGCAGACTCCAGTCTTCTCAGCACCTTGACAAATTGGTAAGGCCATCAGACCTTTAGGTAGAATTCTCAGGAGGATTTTGGCAAGAATGGGGAAGTATTACTTTGGAGACAATGGCTCTAAAACAAAGTAAAAAGGTAGAATGACAAATTATTGAGTTATTTGATCGGTAGAGTTATGCCTTCAGAAGCTTTTTGGTTGTGTTTGTGCAGTAGCATTTAAAAATGGCTGACTATATTCATTTGGGGGGGTAGATTTCACAGCACACCATAAGGTGTATGGCTGAGACAACAAAACTTCTTTTCTCAAAGCCTTAGAGGGGACAGTCTAAGATGCAGTTGTGAGGAGAACCCACTTTTCCTGAGATCTCTCTCTGTGGTCACAGAAGTCTACAGTTAGTGAATCCTCACAAAGTCCCTCTCAGAGGATGTGCAGGTCTGAGCTCACCATGTCTGATTTTCTAGCCCTCGTGTGTACATTTATTTTACTTCAGTTAACTTTTAACCAACTGTCTTCAAGTATCATCACACTGGAGTCCTTAGCGTGAGCTCTCCAGAATATATATTTTGGATGGCACATAATTCAGCCTTTAACAATCTTTTAAGAGTATTAATGGTATGTGTATGAAGATTTTTGAGGCCTCCTTAATGTAATATTATATGGATTTCTGCTGTGCACATGAACACACACATACACACACATACACACACACACACACACATACACACACGCACACACACACACACCTGGATGAATCCTATACTATATGTGAAAATTTTGGGTTGTTTTATTTTATATTTTTCTAAAGTAGTGCATTGCAATACTTAAAATAATAATTCAGCCAAACAGTAGTTGCCTTTTTATGTAATTTTATTCCATGGGAATGTATATATGTGTATATGTATGTGTGTGTATGTATGTGTGTATGTGTTAAGTATGTGTGTGTATTAGATATGCATGAGTATAAATATGTACGTGTATAAGTTTGAGAGTGTTGGTGTGTGTTCAAGTGTAATAGTGAGTCCAACTGAATCACATGAGTGTGATGACTGCATTTTCATATGATCACTTGCTTGTTTCTAGAAGACTCTGAGACAAAATGATAAACAATTCAGGAAATCAGGTAACTGTGAAGAAATGGAAGGAAAGGGACCCTTGATAATAACTGAAGATGAAGTACTCTTATCCAGAATTGGCTATGTAGCTCTCTATCATCTCAGTACATAAAAGTTTCTCAGTTTCAGCTTCATTCTTTTCTGCCTCATTTATTCATGGTCCTTCCCTTATGCCTATTTCCCATCTTCTCTTCTGCCTAAACGTTAAGTCAACTTTCACTCACACCTCTTGGATACATGGTTTCTATGTTGCATGAGCTGATTCACCTGACAAACTTGACATTCTCCTCATGCACCCCTCTCTCCACCTGAGAGCAGAATAGAGATGCTTTAGAGAAGGCTGTGGTGGTTGTCACGGTTAGTGGATTAGAGAGAAGGCATCAGTCCTTCAATAAGGACAGCAGTAGAAACATATCCTATGTTGTCTTTAGCACTCAAGCAGCAGCAGCAGCAGCAGCAGCAGCAGCAGCAGCAGCAGCAGCTTGACCCATTTGCAGATACTTCATGGATATACTAGCAGTCCAATTCAGTAGTCAGGATAGCAACAGCGGTATCACAACATAGCAGGAACAGCCAGGCCAGAGCTGAATCTGGGTGAGTGAGCAGAAGGGACCAGTATCATCAGGAATGCCAGGGAAAGTTCTTGACTGTACCTCTTTTGATGAAGCGAAGGTCAGCCAAGGTGAGACTGAGAAGCATTTAGCTATGCAAGCAAGCCAAGCAATCTCTCATCACTGTCTGTTGAGTCCTTTGAATCTCCCTCCAGACATCATGTGTCTTGCCTCAGCACTTGCATTTGTCTCAGATGACATCACTCTGCCAATCAATCTGAGTCCAATGAAGCAGCAAGAAGAAGCAGCACACCACCAGAAGTTTTTTGGTGCGTTCCTCTCTATGGAGTCCCAACAAATGGAACTTAACTATGCAATCAATGTAAGGCAGACCAATACATGTTTGTCATAAATGAAGAATCCTTCATCATGTGTTCTTTCTTGTGCTTGCTTTAGCAAAACATTCTTTCACCTGTGTCCGCTTCAGCAAAATGGTCCTTCACAAGTCTGCCTTAGAATTTTACCTGTGTCTGCTTCAGCAAAACATTCCTTCATGTGTTTACCCCCGCAAAACACCCTCCAACACAAATGACTTTCAAAAAAACCCTTAAGTTTCCACTTCAACATACCAAGAGTTAAAGTTTTAATTAATTCGGAAGATTTTTTTATTTACAAATTTGATAACTTTTACATTTGGATACAGTTTTAATATTTTAGTGTTTTGGTTATCTTGATTGTTTTCTTTTGTTGTTTTGACAAAGATTTCATTGTTCTCTTTAAAAACATGAATTGGAACATCAGCATATAGAACTGTATCTTAGTTCTTATGATGAATTTCATTGTTGAAACTATATATGTGCATATATTATTACACATAAATGTTATATTTCTCAAGCTATCTGAGGATGGTATGTATAACTTGAGATGTGTCCATAATACAGTACAAGGCAATAGCAGAAGCTACAGCTGCTGCTAACACAAGACAGGCTCATTTGTTTGTTATGTTGTTTGGTGTGGTAGAGTTTCATGGGGTTTAGGCTGACATCAAATAAATTCAATACTTAGCTGGGAATGATGTTGAACTTCTGATTCTCCATCCTTGACCTCCCAGTTGCTGGGATACCAAGCATGTTCCAGCATCCCCAACTAAGGCTTTTGAGATTGCAAAGAAAATTACAAAAGGATGAACACAAATTTGACATTTTATATCAAACAGAAAATGAGACATGAAGTACTCTACATTCCTGTTGCTCTGCACATATGTGATTGCGATTTTTAAATAAAACACCAGGAAGCATCAGCTCCAAAATGACAAGCTGAAAGAGAAATTTAGAATGGTGAGTGATGAAATCAACAGGATGGATCAATATGTTCAGGGTATAGACTTCTTAACCTGGATGTAATGTGCTTTTAGTCTTTTAAAAATAATTTATAAGTTCATAAACTTATTGAAATATTAAGACTGATAAGTTATAAAGGGCAATGAAAATTTCCCCACTTTTTTTTTTTACTTTTTATAGTAAGAAAAAAGGTGTTTAAAAATAATTAATTAATTAACTTTACATCCTGACTGCAATTTCCCCTCCCTCTTCTCCTTCCAGTCCTTCCTCCTTCCACCTCCATCCTTCCTCTACCCACTCCTCCTTCCTTTCTCTTCAGAAAAGGGGATACCTCCCATAGGTATCAAACAGCCTTGGCATACAAAGTTTCAGTAAGGCTAGGCTCATCTTTTCCTGTTGGGGCTTAAGAAGGCCTCCCACTTAGGAGAAAGAATTCCAAAGGCAGGCAACAGAGCCAGAGACAGCCCCCTGCTCCTGCTGTTAGGAGTACCACCACGTGAAGACAAAGCTACACAACTGTTTCATAAGTGCTGAAGGCCTAGGTCAATCCCATGCAAGTTCTCTGGTTGGCAGTACAGCTTCTGTAAACCACTATGGACCGAGGTTAGTTGACTCTGTAGGTTTTCTTGTTTTGCTGTTGACCACTATGGCTCCTATCATTTTTCCTACCCATCTCCCACAGTATTCCCCCAAACTCCATCTAATGTTTGTCTGTGGGTCTCTGCATCTGTTTCTATTAGTTACTTCATGAAGCTTCTCTGATGATGGTTATGCTAGGTTCCTGTCTGCATAGTGTGTCAGGGTAGGCTCCTTCTCATGTCATGGTTATCAAGCTGGACCAAAACTGGTTAGGAAATTCCTCATTTTCTGTTCCATTTTTACTCCTGCACATTTTGTAGGCAGGAAAATTGTAGGTTGAAGGTTTTGTGGCTGACTTGTCTCAATCCCTTCATTGGAAGTCTTGCCTGGTTACAGGAAATGACCAGTTCAGGCTCCATAACCCCCTTGCTAGGAGTCTTAACTAAGATCATCTTATGGATTTCTGGGACTTTCCATTGCAATAGGTTTCTAGTTCATCCCGGACACATCCACTCCATTCCAGTTGTCTGTCCCATTATTCTGTCCCTTTGTCCTTCCTGATCCTTTCTGTTCCCATCCTCACCCTCATTCCCATTCAGCTCAAACTCCACATCCACCAACCATGTGTATTATATTTCCTCTCTCACTGAGAATAAGGAGACTATCCCATTCATCCCTCCTTGTTACTTAGCTTTATTGGGCCTGTAGATTGTAGCATGGTTATTCTTTATGACTAATATCCACTTATAAGTGAGTCTATACCATGTTTGTCTTTCTGAGTCTGAATTGCCTCACTGTGAATGATTTTTTTCTTGTTTCATCTACTTGCCTGCAAATTCATGATGTCATTGTCTTTAAAACTGAGTAACAATTGTGTACATGCACCACATTTTGTTCTTTTTTCCCTGTTTTTCCCATTAACTTATGCTTATCTTGCCCTTACTTTCTCTAGTGCTTCTCCCCAACCACATTTTCCCCTTAGTACCTTTCTGGTCACTGTGGTTACTCCAAGTTATATCTTTCTATCTGAAAATGTGGAGCTATGAGTCTCTACAATTTCCTCCGGAGTTAGTTCAGTGGCAGAACATGTGGCCTTTTTTTTTTTTCTGGGTCTCAGTCAACTCATTTAAAATAATAATTTCTAGTTCCATCTATCTGCAAAATTTATAATGATGTTTTTCTTTACATTGAAAAATGTTCCAGAACTATAAGTGCCACATTATGCATTCACCAGTAGAAGGACATTAGGTTGTCTCTCCATTTTCTAGTTACTTTGAGTGGAGCAGCAATGAACAGAAGCAAGAGTCTGTGGAGAAGGATGTAGAATTCTTTGGACATATGCTGAAGTAGAATAGCTAGATCAAGTGGTACATGTATCTTTAGTTTTTTTGAAGATTTTCTACACTATTTCCAGAGCAGCTCCACCAATTTTTATTATGTCTCCCAACAGTGAATGTGGGTTCCTTTCCCCGACACCCACCCCAGCATTTGTTGTCAGTTGTTTTACTTTAGATATTCTAATTGGTGTGAGATGAAATCACAAAGTTGTTTTAAATTGCATTTTCTTAATTGCTAAGGCTGATGAACAATTTTGAGAGCTTTAAAGCCATTTTTGTTACTTCTATTGAGAACTCCATCTAGCCAGTCTTGTCTTCTGACCATCTGCATTTCCTTCACCAGGAAATGAAGGGCTGGTTCAATGAGGCTTGTAGAGATGGCCTGAAGTCACTTTTGTTGGTTGTGTGGGTTCACTAGGGGGCATTGCAGGGTTCCTAGAAATTACAGATTCTTAAGATGCCCTGCTGTGTGAAGAGCTGAGCTGAGACATAAGAACATAAGGCAATCCACTCACAAAGCCAGGAATGGTGATGATGGTGCAGAGTTATACAGATCTTCAGCTCTTGGTCATTTTGTATAAACCCACAGATAATCCAGAGCCTGTTCACCGGATCTCATGTGTCTATAAATCTTTTTAAAGAACAATTCTCTGAATAGATGTAAACAAAACAGAATCTCCTTGAGGATGGACACAGAAGAAAAATTACTTTCACTGCTTTTTTCTGTTTTTTAGCTTTTCATCTAAAATTCCATAAAATCAAAGTATTAAAAATTATTTCAATACTTTTTATATCACTATATATATATATATATATATATATATATATATATATATATATGCTTTAGAATATCTAGAATAAAACAACTGACAACAAATGCTGGGGTGGGTGTCGGGGAAAGGAACCCACATTCACTGTTGGGAGACATAATAAAAATTGGTGGAGTTGCTCTGGAAATAGTGTGGAAAATCTTCAAAAAAAAAAAAACACCTAAAGATACATGTACCACATGATCTAGCTATTCTACTTCAGTGTATGTCCAAAGAATTCTACGTCCTTCTCCACAGACTCTTGCTTCTGTTCATTGCTGCTCCACTCAAAGTAACTAGGAAATAGGGACAACCTAATGTCCTTCTACTGGTGAATGCATAATGTGGCACTTATAGTTCTGCAGCGTGTGTGTGTGTGTGTGTGTGTGTATCCCAAACTAGAAAGAAAAAGAATAGGTGCTTTTGTTGAAAAGAAAACTGGAAAATATAAGGTATAAAAAACTAGAAGGGAGGGGGCCTCAGTTCACCTGAGCCGGCATCCTTAGCCTGATCTGAATCAGCTGTGCTTTCCTGCAGAGCACAGCAAACCAGCAGACCAGAAGCCAACAGTCAGAAAAGGTATCAGGGTTAAAGTAGGGAATTTCTTGTTTACAAAACTGTATTGAGAACATTTTTTATGTCTATGATGATCTTAATTGCAAGAAATTCTTTTTATTCTGTATAGTGGATTGTATGCTGATTTGTCAAAATTGTGTAATTTAAGAGTCCTGCCAGGACTTTCTTGTAATATTTATCACACAGCAGAAGATGGCCAATATAGAATGTCCTATTGCTTAGTTTGAGCATGTTTTGTCTTACTGGTCTTTTGTCTGTATTTTATAGATACCTGTCTTGTGGGGTTTTTTTGGGGGTGGGGGGAGTTGTGTGTGTGTTTCATCTTTGTTAATTTTCATTTATTTCTGTTTGTTTACCTGTTTGCTTTCTAAAGAGAGAGAAAAAGAAAGGGCTGGGCTTGAGTGGGTGAGGAGGTGGGAAAGATTTGGAGGTGATGGAAGACATAAGACAATGATCAGAACATATTGTAGAAACGCAGTGCCCTGGGCTCTACATCAATGTCCTCCACAGCCCTGGAGCACTTGCAGTGCAGTCATGAGGTGGAGGTGGGTGGAGTTTCATGTTCAGATGAATGAGGAAGCTCAGTGACTCAGAGAGATCTTATTGTCTGTAAGCACAAGTTGTCTGGCACAAGGCTTGACACTCTACAGAGCTGGAGAGAAGACATCCCAGCGATTGGACAGGGGCCATGGAGAGGAACCTGGGAGCTGTGCTGGGGATTCTGTGGGTGCAGACTTGCTGTGAGTTGTGCTTAGCTAAGTTCCTATTAGGAATTCTCCAGAAATGTCGGTGGTGGAGGGGGAGAGAGCTCACACAATGCTCATGTGCATTCATCCTCATGGGTGGGCTATTTGACTGGTGTGGGTGAAAACCTCTCTTTGATTCTGGTTTGCTTTTCTGTTTCCATCAGGGGTGAGAGGAGATACTGTGATGCAGAGTCCTTCAGCCCTGAGTCTCCACGAGGGAATCAGTTCTGTTCTGAGATGTAATTTTTCTATCACCATGACATCTGTGCAGTGGTTCCGACAGAATCCCACGGGCAAGCTCATCAATCTTTTTTACCTGGTTCCAGGAACAAAGGAGATCGGGAGGTTAAAGTCAACATTCAACTCTAAGGAGCAACACAGCACCCTGCACATCAGAGATGCCCAGCTGGAGGACTCAGGCACCTACCTCTGTGCTGCTGAGGCACAGTGCTTTCAGCCAGCCTACAGCCTGGCCACAAACTACAGCTGTGCAGCTAAGGCCCCAGTCACAGGCAGACTGCAGGAGGCTTTGCACAGCTGGGGCCTTATCAGATCTCCACCAATTACAGAGAAGATGTAAGGAAACATAACATTGCTGTAGAAGTTCACACTTAAACTCAGACTTGCAAGACACTGACTTGTAGCATGTCAACTGCTCAGAATCACCATCAATTCACAACACTAGAACACACACTTCATTTTACCAAATGCTTGTGCTAATGTCATAAAATAAAAACCCCTCTTATATACTCCAGAATCATTTGGGTCATTTCTCACAATCGGAAACTGTTTTTATTCTTCATTTAGAGAACATCTGGTCAAACTTCCAGCTAATCTGTTAAATATGAAGTTGATAAACGTATTAATATTGAAGAGCTAATAAATTAAGTTGTAGAAAAGCAGGGTAAACTAATCTTATTATTTAATCAAGACATCTTTTCTACAATGTGCTCACAGCAATTGATTTTTCTGAAATATTTATATATTTGCAATGTAATAGATATACAAAAGTACTCATTAAAACACTGTTTTCAAAAGAAAACTGAAAACTTTCTAAATATCACACAATAGGGGACTAAGTCATTATATCATAATTAAATGTGAGCCAAACAATTGCTTCTTCCTAAGTGTTGGCTGATTTCATTTCACAGTTGAAAAACCATGTCTCTGTAAGGAACTGGAAACAGCATGTCATTCATTTAAGAATGTCTGTCCATTGCCGTTTTCTTTTAGAAACAGCAGCTGAGTGGCTACAACAGTGACCTGATTGATTGAAAAGTCTCCTTTCTAGAGCTTTACAAATTAATTTATTCCCTTGTGATTCACTCAAATTTCTCCTCATTGCAATTACATTTTGAAGTGAAAATTTCTGGTTCTTTGGAGTCACAGTTGTGACATCTGATGTTTTTTTGGAAGCTGTCTTATGAGCTTTGCTGAAGCAGACATGTGAGAGGATGTTTTACTGGAGCAGACACTTGAGAGGGTTTGTAATACTTGGAAGCATATAAATGGTACCCAACAGTAAGGACACTCTTGTGTTGGTATGCCTTGCAACACTTCACTGGTCTTCACTGCTTACTCTTCTTTTGGTGTGCAATGCTTTGCAGAGCTTCACTGGGCTTCACTAAGGACACTCTTGCATTGGTATACCTTGTAATGCTTCATTGGTCTTTGCTAGCTCTGCAATGCTTTGCTGATCTTGGTTGTCATGACTTCATAGAGACAAATGTGCTGTCTTAGTCAGGGTTTCTATTCCTGGACAAAACATCTTGACCAAGATGCAAGTTGGGGAGGAAAGTGTTTATTCAGCTTACACTTCTACATTGCTGTTCATCACCAAAAAAGGACAGGACTGGAACTCAAGCAGGTCAGGATACAGGAGCTGATGCAGAGGCTATGGAGGGATGTTTCTTACTGACTTTCTTCCTCTGCCTTGCTCAGCTTTCTTTCTTATAGAAGCCAAGATTACCACCCCAGGGATGGTACCACCCACAATGGGCCCTCCCTCCTTGATTGTTAATTGAGAAAATGCCTTACAGTTGGATCTCATGGAGGCATTTCCTCAACTGAAGCTCCTTTCTCTGTGATCCAGTCTGTGTCAAGTTGGCACAAAACCAGACAGTACATGTGCTAAAGAACTTCTCATGGTATTCTGACTGCTTCTTGACATTTCTGCTGACTTGTGCTGATTTGGCTGAGCCTTGCTCAAGGTTTCTGCTGGATCCAGCTGCTGCTACTGGACTGCCATTACTGTTCCATGTTTGGTGTTTGCTATTTGACTGGACTGCTGATATCCTGATGACAAAGATTGGAATCACCCCCAAAGAACTACTTCTAAACAGGTCCACAACCCCCTTGACTTATTAGCCATCTTTCTCTTTTGGTTCATGGGTTAAGAATGGAAGTTGAAGCTTTAAAGAGCCCAATTAAAGGGGGGCTTGAAAAAATCCAAGCCTATAAGTGCCCCATGTAGGGCACCATTTGTTAAAAAATTACAGTCGATCTTCCTTCCCAGTCCTGCTCCTGGAGTGATGACTCTCAGACTAAATATTTATTAATAAATGTCTAGGCCACAAGATTTGGCTCATTCCCTGACTAGCTCATAACTTATTTACCCCTTTAAACTATTCGATGTCTGCCACATGGTTAGTTACCCCTCCTTCAGTCCCTGCCTGTTTCTTCCTTCATGTCTCCTCAGAATCTTTCTGTTTATGTCCATCTCCTAGGTCCAACTCTCACCTCTCTCAGCTCTCTCCAAGTCTCTCTTTTATTTCCTACTATTTCCCAGAATCCTCTCACTTCCTACCAGTGTCCCACCTCCTATTTCCTGCCTCAGCTCATTGGCCATCAGCTTTTTTATTGACAGGTGATGTTTATAAGAGATTCTCTCTACAACACTTGTTTAAAATATAGATTAACCGAGCTCTCCAGATGATAAACAATTCCTAATTGCCAGTAAGATTGCTGGGAGCATGGCTAGAAATGATGTCACTGGATGTGAGGAGTGGTGCGCTCGAGCAAGGAGCAGGTGTGCTTGAGCTCTGCTTCTTGGCAGTTTGCACACCGTGTTTTCCTAACTGAGCCACAATGCACAGACTCACTGCTACGCAGGATCTGGCTGATTGAGGTGCACCAATGAGACATGCCCACATGGCAGGTGCTCATTGAGACAGGCAGGGGTATAAAAAGAACTGCCATTAAGAGAGATAACAGAAGACCAATAAGAGAGATAGGAGAAGAGCCTCCCGAAAGAGAGGAGAGTAGGACCACCCAGGGAGATAACAGAAGACCATCCAGAGATATAGGAGAAAGGCATCCAGAGAGATAGGAGTAGGGCATCCAGAGAGATAGGAGAAAGGCATCCAGAGAGAGGAGAGATCAGAAAGGCATCCAGAGAGAGGAGAGGACAGAAGGGCATCCAGAGAAAGAGAGATAAGAAAAGGGCATCCATACAGAGAGGATAGTAAAAGATCCTGAATAAAACTGAGTTGAGAAGAACTCTGAGTTGCATCGTTTCTGTCTGCTGGTCGGATAGAGAAGCAACAAATGGTGGCCCGTACTGGGAAAGAGATTCAGAACTCAACACAGTCAGGGCAGCTAGCTGGTAAGTTCCCAGGTAAGTGGGACAAAAGAAAGCTCTCGGTTCAGAGACTATAAAGTTCCCAGGCAAGTGGGACAAGTTAAGTTCTAGGATAGGAGACAATATAAGTTCCCGGTTTGGGGACAAGTTAAAAGTGAAAATATAAGTTCCTGGTTTGGGGGTGAGTTGAAAGTGAAAGTATAAGTTCCCAGTTTTGGGAGGAGTTAAAAGTGAAAGGAAAAGGCACTCAATACCAACCACAGAAGTTTTTCCAGGAGTCAGTAGAGATACAAGGTTACCATCTTTGTTTCTTTTTCCCCCCTCTATTAGTATCTATCAGGAATGAGGTCAGCAAAAGTTTGGGTGTTTTTAAATTGGCTTAAGAAAGGGTAGTGAATTGATGCACCCCTCTTAATTTTCAGTAAACTTTGGTACTAGCCTACCCCTTAAATAAAAAGAACACACAGTATTTAAGGGATTTCTTTTTTAATTGCATTAAAAATAAAAGGCCCTTGTGCTTCTAATACTTGATTTCTTAACTTTTAAGACAAACATTGCATCAAGCAAGAGAGTGAAAGTTACATTGTTAAGTCAAACTGTTGTAGTTTGGAAGTCTCACTAGTTTTAGACTGCAGAATGATAAATAGTTTACAGAACAAATGCTTGATGATGCCTACAATTTTATTGTATTCAGTCTAAAGACAAAACAATTAGTCATAGCCCCAGAAAAAGGTACAAAAAGGTAGTGTTGTTGAGTACTTGGGAACTAGGATATCAGCCGAATGGATAGTTCCCCAAAAGATTCATATTCGTACAGATGTCCTGTGGACACTGAATGACTTTCAAAGATTATTGGGATATATACAATGGGTAAGATCATGCCTTCACTTATCCAACAGGCAGCTACAACCATTGTATGATATCCTACCTGGTGATCCAAATTTGAATTCTCCTAGGCAGCTCACTGAGGAAGCTAGGGCAGCTTTACTGCTGGTTCAACAAGGTATACCATATACAGCCGCTAAACTTGAAGTATTGATGGCCACTGTGGATGATTGGGCAATTTTGAGATGTACTTTTAATGGAACAATGGATAATCATTTTCCAAAGGATCCTATACTACTTCCTTTGTGTCCTTTTGTAAGACCATGGGAGTTCACCTTAACCATGCTTTGACTTATAATCCTCAGGGGCAGGGCATTGCTGAATGGGCACACTGCACCCTAAAGGAATGTCTTCTTAAACAAAGAGGGGGAATAGCCTCTGGCCATAAGCCTAGAGAGAGAGAGAGTGGCTATAGCCCTCTTTACCCTAAAATTTTTGACTCTGGATAAGCAGGGACAGTCTGCAGCTGATTGCCATTCTGATCCTGATGCTACCCATAAAGGCATGGCTATGTAGAAGGACATATTGACAGGAAAATGGAGTGGCCCTGACCCAGTATTGGTGTGGGCTAGAGGGTCTGTTTGTGTGTTTCCTCAGGATCAACATCAGCCAATTTGGGTTCCAGGAAGACTTACCAGGGTTATACAGCAAGAAGACAGGAATGGAGAGGCTAAGAAAGACTCTTCTGCTGATGTGGATGCTACCAGTGATAAGGAGCAATGCTAGTTTTTATCACCTTTGAAAGCTCAGTATTTCTTTTATAAGCCATGCTAATAACCTTTTCAAAAGCCTCAGTTTTTTACAGGAAATTGATCGAGAGAATTATGACAGTCCATTGTTACCAGAGTGGATGCCTCCCTGGCCTCTGGATTGACCAGCTGGACTCTTCAAGCAATGTCCCACATCAAGGAATGGGTGTGGGGAGGTTGCTATGTGCCTGGTCCCCATCAGTTGCCTTGCTTTTTGGTGCATGTGTCAGATGAAAGCCCGACAGAAAAACATCACAGAACAAGCATTTGCAGCAGTGGAGACGAACAGTCTCCTCCTCAAGTGTGGCTTGGCATGCTAGAGAGGTAGTCAATGACAGGTAAGACTCCTTGGGCACGTTACCAACCTAAGACAGGGACCAAACCAAAGCTGTCTGACTCCCCATGACGGGTAAGGAGCGTTGCTTAAAAGGGGCAACCTAAGACAGGCACTCTCTCTGCCAAAATTAATAAATAAGGGGGAATTGTGAGGAGCAGGTTCGCTCGAGCTCTGCTTCTTGGCAGTTTGAGCACTGTGCATTTTTCCCTAACTGAGCCACAATGTACAGACTCGCTGCTACGCAGGATCAGGCTGTTTGAGGTGCACCAATGAGGCATGCCCACATGGCAGGTGCTGATTGGGACAGGCAGGGATATAAAAAGAACTGCTGTTAAGAGAGATAACAGAACACCAATAAGAGAGATAGGAGAAGAGCCTCCTGAAAGAGAGGAGAGTAGGACCACCCAGGGAGATAACAGAAGACCATCCAGAGAGATAGGAGAAAAGCATCCAGAGAGAGGAGAGATCAGAAAGGCATCCAGAGAGAGGAGAGGACAGAAGGGCATCCAGAGAAAGAGAGATAAGAAAAGGGCATCCATACAGAGAGGATAGTAAAAGATCCTGAATAAAACTGTGTTGAGAAGAACTCTAAGTTGTGTCGTTCCTGTCTGCTGGTGGGATAGAGAAGCGACAACTGGAGTGACAGCTTTTACAGTAAGAATTATTGATTCAGTCATCTCAGAGAGTTCACAAATAGCAATCATTCTAATCCTAGGATATGGCTGTGAAGGTAGGTGAGACTGGAATGTGGCAATTAGGTACAGACAGGGGGTACCCTTATAAGGTATTCTAACTGACCTTGATAGATCGTTTTACTAATCCCATTCCTGATTATTCTGTGCTCAGAAACTCCTGTTTAATAAACAAATAAGCCTGAGGACTACAGATGGCAGTTTAAGAAGTTTTCTAGTCAAGACACACAATTAAAAATTTAAAAGCAATATAAATGTTATTGTCTGCTGTAAATCTTTAAAATAAAATCAAAATTAAAGTTAAATCAAAATAGAAAATGGAAAAATGTTTTATTAATTGAGAACAGCACTTTGTATTCTGCTATGTTTTCATTGATAGTCATCATGACTGGATCCCTTCATCCCATGCTTTCAGAAGGTCTGTGAGCTCTCACACTTGAAGTTGATAATGCCCATTCTTTCTCTCTTTTTTAAGATGTCAAATGTATTTTAATAAGGTGATGCTGCATTACTGCTCCATTTCTCAGAAAAATTTTCAATTAAAGGTATCAGGAACAAATCATAGTACACTAATAAAAATGCACAGTGTAACTACCTAAGATAGGCAAGACTAAGAGCTACTGTCAGACCTTCAACTCACAGCAACCCTGTTCCCAAATTGTACTAGGCCTATCAAGAAAAGTTGTGAACAGCAACATCAGAGACATGAAAGTGTAGTCCTTACCCAAGAAAAAGATGGAGGCAAGTTAACACAAGAGTGTTTTAAGATATGCTAAAATGAAAACCTCTAAGAGAAAATGTCGTCCTTAGGACATGAAGGGGTCGTATATGAGATGTAACAGAACCGTGTGTATGCTGTAACCTCTGTGGACGTTTGTCTGAACTCTCTCCTGGAGTGAATGGGGGAATGGGGCTAGGTCACTAGAGGATGTTTTGGTTTTGTGGTATATGCGGCAGTGTCTCTGGGGTTGAGGGGAATAAAGATGAGAAAGCAATTAAAACACGATGGGGAGAGAGAGGGAGGGAGGGAGAGAGAGAGAGAGAGAGAGAGAGAGAGAGAGAGAGAGAGAGAGAGAGAGAGAAAGATCAAGATTAGTGGAGCTATGAGTCCATTTTCCTATGGTTCTCCAGGCCCTCAACAATCAATATACTTGAGGAATGCACCAGACAAACTTGATAACACACTATACCACAGACTTTGACTTGTTAAACACCACCCCTCCCTTGCCCCTCTGCCTTCAAGCATACTCATTAGAGTAGCACAAGCAGGGAACACCTATATATTGGGAAGAACCCCTAACACTTTTCCAGGGTAGAATTCTGGCTAGTTCAAAAAGGGCCTTTCTTTTTAAAGGCTGTAGGAAACTAGACAATGCAACTTTAATATCGGCGGTGTTTATTTGGAGCAAAATCAGTTCCTGGAGCTGGACGGTTAAATGTAGAGGAGTTCCACCAATTGCTCTAATTCCTTCCATTGTAGCAGCTTGGCCAAAATGTTCGGTTGTTGTTGGGGTCAATCCAAGGGTCCCATTTGGCATCATAGCAGCAGCTCCTGGAGGAGCTGGAGTACCAGGTGACACAGGAGCATGGGGAATGGCGCCTCTATTGTTTATGCCCATAGCACCTCCCATAGCCATTTGGCCCATCCGTAATATCTCTTGTTCTCTCACATCATAGGCACATGAGAGATATATAGCATCAGGGAAAGTTCCCTTGAAGCCTTCCTGCTGTTGTCGCATCATTTCTTCTTGTCGTCGCATCTCTTCCTCACGGAGACTGCGTTCCACTTCCTGAGTTCTAACTGCTTTCGTTTCTGAACCTCTTGGTTACGCAGCTCCTCCATCCTCCGAAGCTCTTCTTGACGTCTCATCAAATCCTGCCTCATTAGCATAACCCAGTGCTCATGACTTTCTGCCTTCGTTTCCATCTCCAACTTCTCACGAGACTCCTAGATGTTCCGGTCCACTTGTTGTTGCTTCTCCATCTCAGTGAGTGCCTTCCAGCGCATGGCATACTCATACTCAAAGGACCCCGGTTGTGCAAATCTGGGTGCCTGTTCTCTCTTCTTGTGAAATTGCTGGTTGTATATAACCAGTTTCTCTGGAAGTCTGTCTTCATCATCTAACTGGTCCATAAACTCCACAGTTACAGGTCGAGGAAATGTGATTAGCAAGAAGGAGCCTTCACTGCATCTGTCCAGAGCTTTCCGAGCAGCTGGCTTCCCTGAGAACTCAACAATGCCTTTCCCTGAGGGCCTTCCTCGGTCATCCACAATGACTATAGCCCTCTCCACCTGGCCAGTCACAGAAAAGGCTTCTTCCAGCAGTTCACTGGACACGTACTGAGGAAGGTTGAGGACTGTAAGGGTTGCACTGTGACAGGCAAAGAGCACTTGCAGCTGCTTTCCACGGAGTGGCATATTGTCCAGCTGTACTTTGGCAATTTCCGCTAGGGTTCGTGTTTCCAAGCGAATATTTCCAAGCCAAAGCCTTTATCCTTATGAGTGAAAACTTCACGTACTTTTCCATATTTCTCAAAAAGTTTCCTCATTTCCTTCTCAGTGATGCCAGGGGGGAAGACTGCCCACAAAGAGACGGCTATGTTGGGTAAAAGCCTTCTCTCCTCGTTTCCTAAAATTCTTCAGGTCAATAGTCAAGCCTTCATTCTGGCTGCTGGCCTGCTGTCCATCTGCAGGTATTGGTGGGGGTGGCGGCTGCTGGTGCTGCTGCTGATGTTGATGATGCTTCCTTGGAGTATAATTCTGCTTCTCCAAGTTAAAGATTTTATTGCTCTGCATTTTTGCACCCTTGACTTCGATTTGAACACAGCAAAGTGTCTGCCTCCCAGTCCTCTCTAACCCCGACTGCCTCTGCCCACAGTTCTTTGCTCAGAGTAAGGGAAACGCTGCACAGCCTCCACCATCCAGAGAAAAAAAGCACTCATTCTCTTTTTAAATCTGGTTTACAATAGTGTCTGTGGGATGCACCATTTACTTCATCTAGTTATAGTCACCTGTCATCTGCTCTATTTTCTGAACAGACTCTATTAGATTTTTTTCTCATTTCTTGTTCTTGAAGTTCAGTTTTCTCATTAGCTTCCTTTAAGGTCTGAATTTCAACCAGATAGTGAACAAATTCACATTTCTTTTTAGATAAATATGATTATTAGTTATCGCTGTCTTCTCTTCCTGATAAAAGTGATTACTTTTATGTATCTACTTATTTCTGGTCCTCAGTAATGTCCTGACAAAGCTGTTGATTATCTTCTTAATTAGCTGTTTCCACTTTCTGCATCCTCGTTCAAAGAGCCAGGTTTTCACTGACTTTATTTTCTTTTTTAAAGATGTATTTATTTATATTATGTATATGAAATACACCATCCCTGTCTTCAGACACACCAGAAGAGGGCATAAGAGCCCATTACACATGGTTGAAAGCCATCATGTGGTTGCTGGGAATTGAACTCAGGATCTCTGGAAGAGCAGTCAGTGCTCTTAACTGCTGAGCCATCTTTCCAGCCCTAACTTTTTTTACTATCCAACTTTCCCCACATTCTGTAAGTCTTTATCTTTTTATCACAATTGTTTTCAAGTCAGCAAATTTCATCACATAAAATAAGTGACACATCCACCTGCCGACTACTAAACCATGTCCTGTTTCATTACTTTAGTCTTTAGTTGATTTTCAAATTTTGCTAGTCCTTCTCCAGCGTTTTCAACTTCTCCAAAGCCAGGGCTGCTTCTGGAGCTGTCACCTTTACTAACGATTGAGTAATTCTGAATACATGTACCATGTTTGCATGTTTGTTCCATCTTCATCGTTTAGCTCATTTATTTCTACCTTTGATGAGGCAATCAATAAATTATCTGCCAACTCTTCTTTGAGTGGCAGGTCTTCTGGATGAAATCTGATTGTTTCCAGTTTATAATAGGTAGCACCTTGAATTCTCTCACTGTCCTTCACCTCCTAAAGCAAGCCTTGCAAACAGTGGCAGTCACACACTGACAGCAACCACCATTCTAGGTTCATCCCTGGCTCAGTCCCTCTCTTCCTAGAGCCTTCATCACACGCTCGTGTCCCACCAACTCTGGCTGAACAAGCCAATGAATGGTGGTTTGTAGGTGACACATTTTTTTGCATTGATATTTTTATATAAGTTACAATTCTGAATTTTCAGATTTTCAGTGTATGGGATAATTTTCCTGAGTACAAACTCTGTTGTGTTTTAAAATAATCTAGGCCTTCTTTTCTGCATCTGGAGAAAGAAACAATTTTCTGTTTTACATCAGGTGTCACAAACTTTATCACTACCCCAGTTGAGAATTTGAGCCTCGGAGTTACCCCTGCTTATGGGGTTAAGAGGGTACTTAACCCCATAAAGTCTTCAAGATGAGACTGTCAGTATGACTTTTTGCCTCATATATTAATAAACCATCTGCTATTCTCAGTTTTTTTTAAGTTGCAGGGTACATATATTTCTTACAAGAAAGGTGTGTTAGATTTAATGATTAAAAACCCCTTCATAAAGGAGCGTCCTACCTATCTCTGCCTAGGCTACAGAGTCTATCATACATCACACCACATATGATCACTAATTTTTGGCAAATTATATTTTATTTGACTATAAATATAATCTCCCCACGACTCACTATTAATCCCTTTATGTTGTGGGAGGTTCAGAAATCTGGGTAGGATAGGATCATACCTAATTTTTCAGGGGCCCACGGTCATGTCAGTGAAATCGCAGGTTTGTTAGATGCCTGGGAAGGTTTCCATACTATGAGACACTTTCTCCCAGTCCCATTATACTCTATGCCTGTCACTGCTCTCTGTTTATATTTTCTATGTTCAGTAGCATAAAAGAATTTCAAAGCCAGAAAAATTCATAGAAGTCCCTAATCCAATTTTATTACAAAACAGAAATTATGAGAAAAATACCATTATTCCAGATTTCCTCATTAGCTTTATGTCTTCACTTCATTCCTGCAGGAACCCCATAGAAAATCCACCATTTTCATCTCTGAATGCAGAATCTGGAAAGGACGTGTCTAATCTGTCTGACAAGAATCAACGATCTGTGTAAACATGGGCACTTTGATCAAACAAGACTCAGGCTGCATACTACTGCTCCTTTTGGTTTTAAAATGGAAATGAATTTTTTTCATGCAATACCTTCTTACCAGTGTTTCCTTCCTCTCCCTCATCTCCTTCCAGATCTTCCTCACTGCTGCACAAAACAATTCCATGCCTTAGTTCTCTCTCTGTTTAGAAAACAAACAAACAAGCAAGCAAGCAAACAAACAAACAAACTAGAATAGAGCTTAGCAAACAGGAAAAACATACACGAAGTACATTCACATGTGAGACATGCACACACACAGAATTCATAAAAACCTAAATTAAAATATATAATGTATAAACAAATGATTCATATCATAAACAATGCCAAAGCATTATGATACAAAACCATTATGATAAAAAGATAAAGCATTATAAAAGATAAAGCATTATGATACAAAAAAAATAATCTTGAAAATTTGTCCATCTGCCACTGGGCATGCTCTTCAGTGTGGTTTGTATTAGTGAGTCTTAAGTAAGATTGTTGGCAAAAACAAAATTTTCTTTGTGAGAAGTTGTTAATTGTAGATGATTTCTTGATTTGGAAGGGACATCATGTCCACTTCCCATGATTAGCACTGGGACCCTGTCTTTACTGGACCTCTAGAGACCCCATTTATGTTGCTGCCATCTCTGTGAGTTCATATGTGAACCAGTCTCATTGCTGGAGGGCATTATTTCCTTAGTGCCTTCCATCCCCACTGCCTCTTATAATCTTTCTGCTTCCTCTTTAAAATTCCTTGAGTCCCGAGGGGAGAAGTTTAATGGAAACATTCCATTTAGAACTGGGTGTTCCAAAGTCTCTTCCTGAAGAACCAGTACACATATTTTCATAACGGCTATAAAGTGAAACTCTCTCCAGCAATGGATGAATGTTGCCCTAAAGCTACATCCTCACTAGCATGAGCTGTCATTTGACTGGTTTTGGCCATTACTCAGGGTGTAAGATGAAATCTCATAGTGGTTTAAATTTGCATTTTCCTGATGACTAAGGATGATGTTCATTTCTTTAAGTGTAACTCGTCCATTTGTGTTTCGTCTTTCAAGAACTCTCTGTTTGCATCTGCCCACTTTAAAAATGTATTGTTCTCTCATATATTACATCTCAGTCATAGATTCCTCTCCCTCCTCTCATTCCAATCCCTCTCCCTTACCTCCCTTCTCCCTCAGATCCACTCATCCTGTGCGTCCCTTCAGAAAAGGCAGGCCTCTCAGGAATATCAACCAAACGTGGTATGTCAAGATGCAATAAGACTAGGCACATTCCTCATATTAAGGTTAGAGAAGGAAACCTAGTAAGAGGACAAGGTATCCCACAAAAACACTACCCGAGCATAGCACACATGCAGAGGACCTAGGTCAGACCCATACAGGCTCCGTGATTGTTGGTTCAGTCTCTGTGAGCCCCTAATGCCCTGGTTATGTGATTCTGTGGGCTGTTTTTAAACACTCCACTGGTTTGTACAATCCTTGTTGTCTCCCTTCAGGATAATTCCCTGCACTCTACCTAATGTTTTTTTTATGGGTCTCTGCATCTGCTCACATCAGTGGCTGGTTGAAGCCTCTCTGATGACAATTATGCTAGGCTCTGGTCTACAACTGTAGCAGTGTCATTAAGAATCATTTAGTTTACTTATTTTATTTATTGTTCATTCATTTATTTTGCTGTTGTTTGCACACACACACAGTCTCTGGGCTAGACAGCCCCTGGTTCCTGGCCCTCCAGACAGTGTTAGGTGTGGGCACCCACCCATGACCAGGTCTCAACTTGGCCCAGTCATTGATTTGACCACTCCTACAATTTCTGATCTACATTTGCCCTCCCTTTCAGTCAGGAAATAAGGACAAAGTATAGATAGGATGTTTTATAGCTTGGGTGGTATTTCAGTCCCTTCACTGAAAACCTTACCTGGTTAGAGAAAACAGCCAATTTGGGTACTGTATCTCCCCCCACCCCCCATTATTAGGAGATTTTGCCAGAGTCATCCTTGTAGATTTCCAAGAGCTTCTATTGCACTACGTTTCTACCTCTCTCTGAATGCCCCAATTTTAGTCATCTCTCCCAGTACCCACTCTTCCCACATGCTTACCTGATCCCTCTTATTCCCAACCCACTGCTCTCCAGTTCCCCCCTGAAATCTAGTCTATTTACCTTCCCAGGAAGATTCTTATGTTCCCTCTTAAGACCTCCTTGTTACTTAGCCTCTCTGAGTCTGTGGTTTGTACCATTGTTATTCTTGACAGCTAATTATAAGTGAGTACATACCACACTTTTCATTCTGGGTCTGGATTACCTCACTCGGATCATCTTCTCCAGTTCAATCCATTTGCTGGCAAATTTCATGTCACTGTTTTCAACACCTGAGTAATACTCTGTTGTCTAAACGTACCACATTTTATTTAACCATTCGTTGGTTTAGGGACATCTAGTTTGTTTCCAGTTTCTGGCTGTTGTAAATAAAGCTGCTAAGAAAATAGCTGAACAAGTGTCCTCGTGGTAGGGTGGAACATCTTTTAGGTATGCCCAGGAGTGCTGTAGCTGATCTTGAGGTAGAATGATCCTCAATCTTCTTAGAGGCCACTATATTGTTTTCCATAGTGGTTGTATAAATTTCCACCCCTACCAGCACTGTAAGAGTCTTCCCCTTGCTCCATCCACGTCCTTGACAGCATGAGTTGTCAATTGTGTTTTTGACCTTGGCCATTCTGACAGGCATAAGATGAAATCTCAGAGGCGCTATGATTTGCATTTTCCTGACTGTTAAGAATATTGAACATTTCTTTAAGTGTTTCTCAGTCATCTGTGACTCCTTTTTTGAGAGTCCTGTTTATATCTGTACCCCATTTTAAAAATCGGATTGTTTGATTTTGTTGATGTCTAGTTTCTTGGAATCTTTATATATTTTGAATATTAGCCCTCTGCCAGATGTGGAGTTGGTGAAGACCTTTCCCCATCCTCTAGGCTGCTGCTTTGTTCTGTTGATGATGTCCTTTGCTTTACAGGGTCCCTTATTGTTCATGATTGTTCTAGCTATCCTGAGATTGTGTGCCTCCATAAAAAGCTGAAACATTCTTTTCTACTTCCGTGAAGAATTATGTTGAAATTTTGACAGGGACTGCACTGAATCTGTTGACTTATTTTGATAGTATGGCCACTCCTCCCAATTCATGAGCAAGGGAGGTCTTGCATCATCGGATACCTTCCTTTATATCTTTCTTTTGTGTTTTAAATTTTTATTACACAAGGTCTTCACTTATATGGTTAGAGCTTCCCAGCACATTTTATTATTTTGGTACTATGTGAAAGGTACTGTTTCCCTGATTTCTTTTTCAGTGTGTTTGAGATTACTACATTGGAAGGCTACTGAATTTTGCATGTTAAATTTGTGTTCACCTACTTTGCTGAAAGTACAATCAGCTGTAGGAGTTTCCAGTGGAGTCTTTAACACACAAAATCACATCATCTTCAAGTAATGATTCTTTGATTTCTTCCTTTCCTATTTGTATTTCCTTGATCTTCAGTTGTCTTACTATTCTAGCTAAGATATCAAGCACCAAATTAAATAGAAAGAGAGTGGACAACCTTGTATGGTTTGTGATTTTAGTGGAAATGCTTTGAAAACCTCTCCATTTTGGTTAATGTTGGGTATGGCATTGTGATATATTGATCCTTTATCGTGTTGAGATATGTAACTCTCCTACCTCTAGTCTCTTCAAGACATTTATTATTAACACGCATTATGTCAAAGACAATCTAATGAGATGATCATGTGTTTTTTGTCTTACAGTCTGTTTATGTGTTGGATTGCAGTATTAATTTATATATGCTGAATCATACTTGTACTCTGAGATGAAGCCTACTGCATCATGGGGGATGATTTTTTGATGTGTCTTGTATTCAGTTTGCAAGTATTTTGTTGAGAATTTTTGCATGTATGTTCATAATGGATATTGGTCTGTAATTTTCTTTCTGAGTCTTGTATGGCTTAGATATCAGGGTAATTGTGTCCTCATAAAAAGATTTAGAAAATGGTTCTTTTGTCTCTGTTTTGTAGAATAATTTGAAGTTAGGATTACTAGTGACTTATTCAGTTTCCATACATTTATAAATGTTCTGTTGTTGGTATGCAGGGATTCAGTGTTAGAATCTAATCTGTCAGTGTCTTTCACTGGAGAAGTCATTTAGATGACTAATATTGAGAGTTCTTAGTGAGCAGTGTTCATTGGTCCCTGTTACTTTTTGGTATTGTGAGTGTTTCCCCACCTCTTTTGTTTTGCTGGCCTGGGATTAGTTATTTTTTGTGTTTTCTTGGGTGTGGTTAACTTCTTCAGATTCCCTTCTATCATCTTGTATAGATCTGGATTGGTAGAAGAGCGCTGCTTAAATTTAGTTTTACTGTGGAATGTCTTTGTTCTACGTCAATTGTGATTGATAGTTTTTGTAGGTTTAGTAGTTGGGCTGGCTGGACCTATGGTCTCTCTAACTTTGAGAACATCTTTCCAGGTTCCTTTGGCTTTTGTAGTCTCCATGGAGTAGTCAGTTATTAGTATAATATGTCTGCCTTCATGTGTTACTTGCTCTTTCCCTCTTGCATTTTAAAATATTCTTTACTTGTTCTGTAAGGTCAGATCATATTTTACTATTATTATGTGTCATTAGAAAATTTATTTTCCGGTCTAGTTTATTTGGTGTTCTGTATGCTTCTTTATACCATGACAGGTACTTCTGGCTTTAGGATAGAGAAACTTTCTACTATGATTTTGTTGCATTTTTGTGCTTTTGGCCTGGGTTTCATTTTCTTCTTTATTTAAATTACTCATAGATTAAAGTCTCATAGTATCTCATGTTCTTGAGACATTTTTTTCAGGATCTGTCTCCAAAGAAAGGGAGAGTTGCTTGATAAATAACCTGAATATTCTGCAATATGGGAGTGGATTGTTAAATACAGTTGTAGACAAAGAAAAAAAATATATGTATGTATATATATATATATATATATATATATATATATTGTAATCTCACAAATACAATTTATATAGGAATATATAACATATACTTTTATATATAAAACATCACTTATATACCCTGCATATGAAACATAATGTATATGATATATGAAATTTAAAGATAAAACCAAACCTCACTAGTGTGTAAATATACTATTTTTGATCTCTAAGTCCTAGAACCCATTTGATATGACATATTATGTGTTATATAGGGATACAACCAGAAGGTGGCAGTAGATCTCAACTGTTGAAGAATATGCAGAGAATTCACTTTGATATATGTTGATGGTGCAGGCTTGTGGCAGAGGCAAAACCTTTTTGTCAGTGGCTAAGAGGATGACTCTAGAGCTAGAATGATTACTAAGAAAGAACAATTCCCTGATAGATGCATCCTATCTGCTAGTCATCATGATCTACATTGGATCTTAACTTAATTGGGAAGAACAATGAAGACATATTTCCCACTTTATTGATATTTCTCTGGCTGTATTTGGATGGCAAGTTAATACTCTAGGGCTACAGAATAATCAGTGGGTATTTGAGACATCTAGGGGTATGCTATCTTACTCAGATCTTCTCTAGTTACTGTAGAAAAGGAGAAACCTGGAAAGTGATGGCCTCACAGCCTTTCTCCTTTCTTTCCATCTTTCCGCATAGGGATGAACCAAGGCAGAGATCAGCTTCATTCCATCCTGAGAGTCCAGAAGGGGACCAGCACTCTCATTAACTGCATTCATGTAAACAGTGCTTCACTCTACTTCCCTTGGTATAAGCAAGAACCTGGAAAACATGTTAAGCTCATTATTGACATTTGTTCAAATATGGAAAGAAAACAAAGTTATAGTTTTGCTGAATAAGAAAGCCAAATATTTCTCCCTGTACAACACAGACAGTCAGCCTCCAGATAGTCATGTACTTCTGTGCCGAAAGTGCCCACTGTTCTGCAGCTCCCGTAGCCTGTCCTCAAACCGGCCGTGATGCCTGGAGCCCCATCTACATCCTGTATCACAGGCCTTCCAGTGCAGCATTTGCCAGGAGTTAGTTTTAAGTGCCAGCTATAATATAGACATAAAAACATAAAATTAGAATGTTAGCTTCAACTCACTCCATTTAGGACAATTTTCTCTATCCTTCTTTTTTAAAAAATTAGTTTTAAAAATTGAAATACAATTTTAATACTTTTCTTCTTGTAGCACATGGAGATTATGAGAAAATAGAACTCATTATGCTGAGAGAAAAAAGACTGTAGCTGACTCAGTTTCCAGTGGGACATCTAAATCCCACACCCTCCTCCCCAGGCTCAGAGGTCATTGAAGAAGAGGGAGTAGAAAAACTGTAAGAGCCACAGGTGGTGGGTGACTACGAGCAAGTGGTGCTTTCTGGACATAGCAGGGCAGCTGCACATATGAACTCAGAGAGAGTGGCAGTACACATAAGTCTTGCAAAGGATCAAGCCAGAAAAATTTCATCACAGAGAGGCTGGACATTTCTACCTTTTTTTTTTTTTAAAGTTGCATCTCATGGTGCAAAGACTACCCTCCAATGAAGACCACATATCCAAGAGTATATGTGCAGTGCAACCTATAACACAAAACTTGCCGAGTTTTATCTTAAATGGGAGGATGGGACACAAAACTGGGTTGGTATGAAAGAGTGAGTAAATCTGTCAGGACTGCAAAGAACAGATGAGTATTCTCAAAATTCATTTTGTAATATTCTGTAAAAACTAATAAATTTAAAAAGTATATAAATTGTATCAGAGGTCTATTTGTCTGTGTATATTCTTTTATGTACACTCACCACATTAAATATGGTAGGATACAAACAGTTCAGTAACACTAGTCATTTCAGGCATCCACTGGAGACTTGAGACTTGCCTCCTTTGGGTGAGGTTCCAAGTTTATTCACCATGTGCTCTGCAGACATCTGTGGTGCAGGTGGAAGGAAATCAGCAGAGGGCGCTGCCTCTTCAGATGTGGTTAACATTCAGGTGGTGACTTAACATGACAGACTCTGTGCAGACAGAGGTCCTTGTCTATGAGTGAGGAGTTTGGGGAGATCCTGCAGAAGACTTGCCTTGTGAGTTTGGTGCACTCAAGGACCAAGTGTCATTTCTTCTATGAACATGCTTGCTGACACCTGCTCAGTTCTTGTGCTTCTCCTAATGCTCAGTGAGTTCTATTCTACTCTAAGCATTAGTGATGCTGACAATCTTCAGTGGTCCTCCTTACAGAAAAAGTAATTCTTTCTTATTTGTTTGTTTGTTCGTTATTTTCAGAGGGGAGCAATGGAGACTCTGTGACCCAGACAGAAGGCCTGGTCACTCTTACAGAGGGGTCGCCTGTGATGCTGAACTGCACCTATCAGACTACTTACTTAGCTTTCATGTTGTGGTATGTGCAATACCTCAACGAAGCCCCCCAGCTACTCCTGAAGAGCTCCACAGACAACAAGAGGACTGAGCACCAAGGATTCCACGCCACTCTCCATAAGAGCAGCAGCTCCTTTCATCTGCAGAAGTCCTCAGCACAGCCGTCAGACTCTGCCCTGTACTACTGTGCTTTGAGTGACACAGTGAGGGAGTCTGCAGGGGAAGCTGCACATGAACCAAGGTGCAGGAAGGCTGCGGGGGGAGGGCCTGTGAGGGAGTCTATGTGCTTTTGCTAAGTGATGGTTACCTAGCTTCCTGAAAAACATGAACAAATGTCAGATCCCACACCTAGTAATATAGGAATTGGTGGATATTCTGACAGGGGAGGATGGAAATCAGTGCCATAAAAAACAAAATAAAACAAAACAGGAACTGATTCTCCGACATATTGTTCTCTCCCTTAATGGAGGACCTCTCACAGGAAACATCTCCAGGAAATCTCTGACATTGGATTTATCTTTACCAAGGTGTTTTACAAAATTCAGTGATTTAAATTCAACAATCTTCTGTTATTACTCCATAAATTTAAAATCTAAATGAGGAACATAGACTAGTCTTTAACATTTTTCTTCAGTCTCACTCCCTAAGTTATTTAGATTCTTCATCTCCTTGACCCATGAAAGACAGAGTTTAGCCCATCTTCTGACCTTACTTATCTATGACTGTACAGAAACCATGATCAAGACAACCTATTAGGAAGCATTTAACTGGGGGCCTGATTACAGTTGTGAAACTGTGATTACAGTTTCATAGAGTTGACCATCTTGGTGTAGTAGCAGTCAGTCAGGCATGACCCTGGAGTAATAGCTGAGGCCTTACTTATCACAAGCAAGGGGGTAGAGAGGGAGATATTGGTTCCAAAACCTACCACCAGAGACTTGGCTCCTTGGACAAGACCATCATGATGATTCCTAAACAGACCACCAACTGGGAACCCAAGTCTCAGACATATGAGCTTTTTGGGTCATTCTTATTCAAACTACCACACTCCCTGACTGCCTTCACTTGATGAAGCTACTCATAAAATACAGCTGTTGGACCTCTCAAGAGCATGCCATGAGAGGCAGATCCTTCCCTCTCCTACACACTGTATACAAACAAGGCTGATCATAATAGACCTTATGCAAAGCCTTCCCCACTAATGACCACTCTCCTCTTCCATTGCACTTTGATCATCTCTGAAGGACCCGATGTAGTCACTCACTTGTGATTATGTTCTCCGATAATCCTGACAAATGGAAAGGAGACCAAAGTTTTTGATTCATTTTGTTTCTCTAAACAAAGTACTAGTTTAAAATAAAATGCTCTACTACTGATATTCATTTCTTTGTAAAAAAGAAAGTTCTGAAATAAAATACTAGGGTGTGTCTCAAGAGAGACTCAGAACAGAAAAAAAGTACACACTATCTTACTAGTTAGGAAGCAAAATGAAATGTCAAATTGCATTTCTAAACTCCAGAATCTACTTTTAACTGCACAGCATAGAATAGAATTGCTTAGATGTGAGCTTGTCAAACTTAGAATAAATGCTAAATCTAATAAAACTCCCAGTGCCAGGGATGGGAACCCTCCATTCATTTTGTTGGTCAGGGGGTTGAAAGAGATTTTTTTCCAAATGAAATGGACTATGGCCATTGCCCTTGATTGACTTATAAAACTTGAAGGTAAGACTGTTTTGTTTAGGCCACCACATACTTTGGACATTATACTTGGTGAACTTGAGCTAGACCTGACCTGAATACTCCTTCCTTTGGACAAGTTCTTACAGTGTACAGAGATGTTTTGTAAAATTTCAAGGGAGAAAAGCAATAAATAATCAAACCAAGATGTGAATCCTCTGATTAAAAGCCATGACCACCGCAATGTCAAGATATCTACAAAAGTGTAATAGTGTCACTTTCATATTGGGAGAAACTAACATACATTTTATTGAACTTAAGGCATGCTCAATAGGAAGCAAGTTCAGCCTAAAACTGCAAATCTAGTTAATGCTCCATGACTGGAGAGGTCATAGACCTTAGAGGAAAACCTACTATAGCCACCTTCCTAAATCATGAAGCTTCTAACTGTGCTCCAAATATTTATAATTACAAACAGTGATAAGTGTAGTTCTCACCCCTCATCAAAGAACTTTCATTTTGAAGCAGTTGAAGCCTCTACAGTGACGACAACTGATCAGAATGCAGAGAGTAAGTGGCTGTGAGGTCTCTAGTCCCAGTTGTGTTCCAGAGTCCCTTTTCCAGATAGACTCCAGGTATAAGAGGAGCCCAGTAGTGTGATCACATATGTCATGATCTTGAATTTTAAACTGTATTCAAAAAGTAAAACATTTTGAAGACTGTTCCTCACCAAATACTCAATTACAAATTCTGTTGACCAGATGATAATAAAGTGGCAATAAACATGATTTGGATCTGGCTTGGATGCACGACTGAGTTGGACTTATGTGATCCATGGTCTGTGCACATAGGTATTGACCTCATGATTTCTCAGCCTTTAGCTAATGCTGGTTTACATTATGAGTATTTGCTTCTTGGCTCCTCAATTCAAAGTCACGTTGGTTTATTTCCAGACAGTGTCTGGTGTTGGAATGTGTATCTCTCCTCCCTACCTGTGCACTCTGGTCTGTCTGAAGAGGAGTCTGTCCTTTGTGTGATGTATTTGGCTCAAAATCGCCTCACTGAATGAGACCTGTTAAGGCCTCAAGGACTTAAGTTTGGTTGATCAACTTCTATCTTAGTTAGAGTTTCTATTGCTGTGAAGAGGCACCATGACCAAAGCAACTCTTATAAGGACAACATTTAACTGGGGCTGGCTTACAGGTTCAGAGGTTCAGTCCATTATCATCAAGTATGTGTATGTGCCAGGGTCCAGGCAGGCATGACTGTGAAGGACCTGAGAGTTCTCCATCTTCATCTGTAGTTTGCTAGGAGAAAACTGACTTTCAGGTGGCTAGGAGGAAGGTCCCAAAGCCCACTCTCACAGTGACAAACTTCCTCCAAGAAGGTCACACCTACTCCAACAAGGTGCCACTCCCTGGGCAGAGCAGATTCAAACAACCAAAATCATACATATGCATACATATATGCTGGGTTCTGCAAATTACCACAGTAAACTGGTCTTTGTTTTTGATAAGCTTCCTTCTTTCTGACCAAACTTCAATATGACTGTCTCCTTCCATCTTCTGGAAGTACTTGTGAATATGACTTCTTAGATGAGTGTCATTCTTCTAACACTTGTGAATTTTGGCTCATTTGGGGGAAATTTGAAAGAAACAGAAACACATACACACACACACACACACACACACACACACACACCCCACAGGCTCATTTATAGGCTAAACATTCACAAATATCTGGCATAGGTAACCCTCCCCCAGGAAAGACAATCCCTATAAGAAAGAACAATTGAGAGAAGACCCTTGAGAAGCATTTTCTTTTTGTTCCTGGAATCAAAGAACATATGTATTAACACTTAGTCATGCATTCCATTGACCGAGGGGAAAAAACTAAAGTTTTTAATCCTAAGTTTCTTTCCTGGAAGACAGTACTTTAACCAGCCATGGGAGTCTCAGAGTTGTAGTTCTGCTAAATTTAGCAGTCAAACCTTCTTATCTAGAGTCCCATCTTGTCATAGACAGCAGAGGCAATCTAACTTCAAGTGTTTTCCAGTTGTCTCTGTGCTGCAGAGCATCCACCAAGGGCGATATCTTTACCATAAGAACATCATCACCATGGCTGCAGTAGCCATTCACACTCAGTCTGAGACAACTGCATCTGAAGTCTGGGATTTATTTCATAAACTGATTTCATAAGGAATATTAACAAACCATCCACTTCCACCAGATGCTAGAAATAGTAACTCATCAAGGATTAGGAAAGAAGCAATGTGCCTTGTGAAATTTTTTGATGTCTGTGAAACAGGAACAAACAGGAGGCAGGCTGTAGACCCTTAAGACATTTGGTTTCTCATATGGCCTCCAGAGGGCGCTGCTGCACTCACTAATGTTTCTTCTTCCTTTGAAGATCTCCACCTGCTCACATCTCATCCTTCTTGCAGCTGACTATTTAGCAAAGGCAAGTGACAAGAATCAGATATTCAAAACCTTCCAGGCTCGTATTTGCAGCGTCGCCGTTTTTATCTGAGTGGAGACTTCTCCAGAAGACTCTTCCCTACACCTGCTTTCAAGCTCTTGCTTTCTTCAGCTATTTTCTTATCTGTCCTGTTCCTCAGAGTTCCAAGGCTCCACCATGCTCCTGGTGCTCCTCCCAGTGCTGGGGATACACTTTCTCCTACGTGAGTACAGCTTCCTTGTGGTCCCTGAATCTCTGGATTCTGACTGTCCTCAGTGAAGTCTACACTGCAATTACTGATGTAATATTCCTTTCCAGGAGAAGCCCAAGCTCAGTCAGTGACTCAGCCTGATGCTCATGTCACTGTTGCTGAAGAAACCCCTCTGCAGCTGAGATGCAAGTTTTCCTCCCCTGGGGCACCTTATCTATTCTGGTATGTCCAGCACCCAGGACAAGGGCTGCAGCTGCTCCTCAAGTACTATTCAGGAGACCCAGTGGTTCATGGCATGAATGGCTTTGAGGCTGAGTTCAACAAGAGTGACTCTTCCTTCCACCTGCGGAAAGCCTCTGTGCACTGGAGAGACTCGGCTGTGTACTTCTGTGCTCTGGGCGCACAGTGTGTGGGGCTGCAGGGGAAGCTGAACACAAACACCCATGGCCGTGGGTGCTTGGACTCAAGAGCTCTCCTTGTGGATTCTGTAGCATCTCTTTCAACTTGAAGAGGAGAAATGGGAAGTTGCACAGTCCCAGATGCCTTTGCACAACTCATTTCCAGCTAAACCATTCACTATATCCAATGCTCACTTGTAGTTCTGTGGAATGGAGGAGACACAGTATCTTGGCCTGTACAGGGAGTTGAACACAAACACCCATTTCAGGGAATTCTCAGACTGGCGATTTCTCTCCTTGAGGTCTTTGAAGTATCTGTTTGGACTTGGTGAGGAGAGAAGGACAGTTGAACAGTCCCAATTGTCTTTGCACAACTCATTTCTACTTAAAATATCCACTGTCTGACTTCATCTCAGAAGTCCTTTGCCTATTTTCAAAATTATTTAATGCTCAATCATAATTTTTTAGAATGAAGGAGTAACAATGTTATTCATGGAGAATAACAGTGTTATCCATGAGAACAATATTCTGAGTTGACATGCTTGGATAGTGACTAGACTAAATGGCTGAAGGTATTTGTAAATGTATTTTGAGTCTGAATCTTATTTCTAGGGGCATGGGGTGAGGAAGAAGAACTGATCCGAACTTCAAGATTCCCAGTTGCTGGGATCCCAGGCATGTTCCAGCATATCCAGCTAAGGCTTTGAGATTAAAAGAAAATTACAAAACTGTCCATACTAATTTGACATTTTATATCAACCAGAAAATGAGACATGAAATACTCTACATTCCTGTTGCTCTGTATATTTAACATATGATTATGATTCTTCAATAAAACACCAGGAAGCATGAGCTCCAAAATGACGAACTGAAGGAGAAGTTTAAGATGGCGAATGATGAAACCAGCAGAATGGATGAAGACATTTATGAACATAGGCTTTTTAACCTGAATGTAAGGTGCTTTTAGTATTTCAAAAATAATTTATATGTTCATGATTTTATCCAAGTGTTAAGACTAATAAGTTATAAGGGGCAATAAAAGTTTACCCACCTTTCACTTTTTTAATAAAAAAAGAAGGGGCAAAAGAAAATATAGAGCTCCTCCCATCCTTTCCCCTCCCTCCTCCCTGCCTACCCCCATCCAGTCCTCTTCCCTTTCTTCAAAAAAGGCCATATCTCCCATAGGTATCAAACAGCATTGGCATATAAAGTTCCAGTAAAACTAAGCACATCTCCAGTTGAGGCTTGAGGGGGCAGCCCAGTTAGAAGAAACAATCCCAAAGGCAGGAAACAGAGTAAGAGATAGCCCCCTGCCCCTGCTGTTCGGAGTACCACTTGAGATCAAGCTACACAGCTGTTCCACATGTGGAGAGGGCTAGGCCAGTCCCATGCAAGCTCTTTGGTTGGTGGTTCAGCATTCCGTGAGTCACTATGGACCCATGTAAGTTGATTCTGTAAGTTTTCTTGTGGTGCCCTTGACCTCTCTGGCTCCCATTGTCTTTCCTCGCCCTCTTCCACAGTACTCCAAAACTCTACCTGATGTTTAGCTGTGAGTCTCTGCATCTGTTTTCATTAGTCACTGCATGAACACTTTCTAATGACAGTTGTGCTAGACTCCTGTCTGCAATTATAGCATAATATCATTAACAGTGTTAGGAATGGGCTTCATCTCATGCACGGTTATCAAACTGGACCAGTTATTGGTTAGGAAAGCCTTCAAATTTTGCTCCATTATTTACCCCTGCACATCTTGTATGTAGGTTGAAGGTTTTGTGGCTGGCTTGATGTCTCAATCCCTTCATTGGAAGTCTTGCCTGGTTACAGGAGATGGCCAGCTCAGGCTCCATAACCCCCTTGCTAGGAGTCTTAACTAAGATCATCTCATTGATTTCTGGGACTTTCCATTGCCATAGATTTCTAGCTCATCCCAGACACATCCCCTCCATTCCAGTTGTCTGTCCCATTATTCTCTCCCTTTGTCCTTCCCGATCCTTTTTGTTCCCATCCCCACCCTCACTCCCATTCAGCCCCAGCTCCACATCCACCAACCATGTTTATTATATTTCCTCCTCTCAGCAAGAATCATGTGTCTCCCCCACATTCATCCCTCCTTGTTATTTAGCTTTGTTGGGTCTGTGAATTGTAGCATGGCTATTCTTTCCTTTAAGGCTAGTGTTCACTAATAAGTGAGTACATAACATGTTCATCTTTCTTGATCTAGATTACCTCACTGGGAATAATTGTTTCTGTTGTTCCATCTGTTTGCCTGCAAATTTTATGATGTCATTGTTTTAATAACTGAGTCATAGTCCATTGTGTAAATGTACCATATTTTCTTTATCCATTCTTCTGTTGAGGGACATTTAGGTTGTTTCCAGTTTCTGGCTATTATGGGATGAAGCTGCTATGAACATATTTGAGCAAATGTCCTTGTGGAAATGTGGAACATAGTAAACGAATTACCTTTAACAGAAATATAAACAGTGAATAAATCAGGCAGTTGTATTTGTTTACCTTATGCTATTCCCCAATAACCACACCGAAAAAATAAGATTTATTAAAAACTATACCTCAATGATTAAGCAGTTAAAAGACTTTTACCTCCTGTGCTAATCTAGGTACCTACCAGCCCCATCCTATGATACTTGCATGCTACTATTGATTTGGCTTTTTGAACCTATTCTTCATGGCTACAATTCCTCCATCCTCCTGGTTGTTCTGAATCTCCCTCTCTTCCTTTCTCTTTCTTCTGGATGACAGATGTCCTTATTCTCTATTCTGCCCAGCCACTGGGTGATCAGCATTTTTGACAGGGAAGATAATAAATAAATTAAGTACTGTTTACACAAACTTGAGAAAGGACATTATTGGTATAAGTATTACAATGCCTTATCTGGATTAAAGCAAAATATGAGGGCAGAGAAATCATTCACGGGGGCATTTTAATAACTAAAGGGTGAACTTCGTACAGCATACAAGGCATTATGTCTACAGAGAATTATTCAAGTATATGCCCAGGACTGGTATTGCTGGGTTTTGTGATAGATCTATTCCCAATTTTCTGAGAAACTGCCAAATTGATTTCCAAAATGATTGTACAAGTTTACACTCCCACCAGCAATGGAGGAGTGTTCCCCTTGCTCCACTTCATCGTCAATACGAGCTGCCACTAGAGTTTTTGATTTAGCCATTCAGACGGGTATAACATGGAATCTCAGAGTCATTTGATTTTCATTTCCCTGCTTATTAAGGGTGTTGAACAATTCTTTAATTGTCTCTCAGCCAATAGAGATTTCTTTGTCTAGAATTCTCTGTTTAAAGCTATACCCCCATTTTAAGTTGGGTCATTTGGTTTGTTGATGTCTAATTTCTTGAGTTCTTTCTACATGTTGGATATAAGTCCTCTGTTGGATGTGGAGTTGGTGAAACAATTTTCTCCTTCTGTAGCCTGCTGTTTTATCTTTTGACACTATTCTTTGCCTTACAGAAGCTTTTCAATTTTATGAGACCTATTTTGTTGATCTTAGTGCCTGAGCTGTCAGTGTTCTGCTTAGGATGTTGTCGCCCATGCCTATTCATTCAGGTCTATTTCCCACTCTCTCTTCTATCAGATTTAATGTATTTGCTTTTATGCTGAGGCCTTTGATCCACTTGAACTTAAGTTTTGTGCAGAGTTACAGATATGATTCTGTTTGCATTTTTCTACATGCAGGCATCCAGTTAGAACAGTACCATTTATTAAAGATGCTTTCTTTTTTCTATTGTATGCTTTTGGCTTCTTTGTAAAAATAAAAAAGTGTCCATGGGTGTGTGCATTTACTTTTGGGTCTTTGACTCAATTCTTTTTATCAACCTGTGTAATTTTATGCCAATACTATGTGATTTTTATGACTATTACTCTGTATTACAGCTTGAAATAAGAGATGGTGGTATTTCCAGAAATTCTTCTTTTGTTTGCTTGTTTGTACAGGATTGTTTTAGATATCTGGGTTTTTCCTCTTCCATATGAAGTTGAGCATTGCCATTTCAAGGTCTGTAATTGTGTTGGAATTTTGATGGGAATTTCATTGAATCTGTAGACTTCTTTTGGTAAGATGGTCATTTTTACTATATTAATTCTACTGGTCCATGAGTATAGGAGGTCTTTCCATCTGTTATTGTAGAAAAAATTTATAATCCTAACAAGTCCATATAAAAGATAAACAATAAAGTTATTTTATTTACAAGTCATCAGCCTAAACTGGGCAACTAAGACTATACTAATTTATTCCCCAGATATAAGTCCCTTGTTGCTTGCCATTTTTCCTTACCATGCTGTTCTACCCCATCATGGCTTCTTCTTCCTCCGTCTTCTTTCTCCTCCCTCTCTCTACCTGAAACTACTCCCACACTTGATCCTCCAGTCCCACCTTTTTACCTCCACTGCCCAATCATAGGCTCCAACCTTTTATTGACCAGTTAAATTTGGGAGAAGCTTCACATGGCATCACTTTGAGTACTTGAGGATCTGTTCATCCAGGGCACCCACATCTTGAAGAACCAGTATTTAGGATTAGAATACAATCAGCATCAAACTAACCCACTGCATTTTACCTTCTTTAACTTTTCTCTCAATATTCAAATTTCTTGTCATACATGTCTTTTACTGTCGTGCCCCCCCTCGACCAGCAAGGAAAGACGCGAGCAACTGGATCCTTCTCAACACCTCTATTGAAGTGCTTCATTCATCATTTACCCGGGGACCTTGAACACCGGAGTGAGCTGCTTATATGCTCAGCCCTGGGTAGGGAATGCACGTGGAGGTGTGCGATTGGTCAGAATTGCAGTGTTTCATTAGCATATCCCACTCGGGAGGGGTTGCTGCCAAACTGAGTTGGCCCAAGGGTGATCGCATGCGCAGTGCACTTGTTTACCAGTAGATCATACCGGAAGCCAGCACCATCTTGACCAGCACAGGTGGCGGCCTACATTTTACTTGCTTGGTTAAAGTTACATCAAGATATTTTACATTATTTGTGGCTATTGTGAAGGATGTTGTTTGTCTAATGTCTTTCTCAGGATGTTTATCATTAATATATACCTTTATAATAAAAAATAATAAATTATTAATGTCTCTATGCATGGCCTGAACCCTATGTATGTGCAGGGGATACACAGAATTGGCAGGTCAGAGACTGTTGTCATTCTCTCTTTCTCCCTCCAGTCTATCTTCTTCATAAGGCTTGCTCACATTTCCATGTATTAGTCTTTCATGTACCTGGAATCATCTCACTCCTAAGGTCTTATTCTTTGATTATATGTTAATATATGTATCTATGTCTTCTTTAGATTGACAACTAATGTCTTGCACCACTTTTTACTTTTTTTAAAAAAAAGAAATTGAAATGTAAGCACTTATTTTTCCCTTTAACTTTTCTCACGTCAACCTCTCGAACATAGCACCTCCCACCTCACCACCAATTCAAGGCCTCTGGTTACTTAAAAAAAAAAAAAGGTTCTTACATATAGATTCCTAAATATATAACACAACATGCTCATACTGCATAATGTAACTTTTATGTATATGATTTCAAGGATGACCACATTGTTGCAATTAGAAATTGGGTTAATCTTCCTTGACTAAGACTGTTTCCCCTGTTGTCAGCACTCCTTAGCTGCCTGTAGTTCTTTGTCTAAAGTTGAGGCTCTGTGAGATTTTCCCCTTCTGTCTTAGCATGTCTATGGGCATAAGCCTTGTTCAGGTCTTGTTTTGGCAAACATGTCATTGAGACTTGATGTGTATAGATTCCCTGACAAGTCTAAGAGATGGAATCTCACACAATCCTTCCTGTTCCTCTGGCTCTTAAAATCTTCTGGCACTCTCTGCCCCAGTGTTTGCTGAACTTTAGCTGCAGGAGTTGTGTTGTAGATGGATCAGTTGAGACAGAACACCACGTGCTCACTTTGTTCTCTTCATTTTTCTTGGTTGTAGTTTGCTGTAATGGATCTATATTATTTGAAAAGAAGAAATTGTTTGAAGAAGAGTGAAGACTATACTTATCTCTGGGTAAAATGATAGATATTTACAATGTAATTAGGAATTATGCTGGTTTTGAAAGGTGGGAGCTGTAGGCTCCACTCCAAGATCTGTAACCTCACTAGCATAGTTGGCTAGGTTTCTAGTACCACACTGGCTTTCCTCTTGTTGAGTTATTTCTTATGTCCAATTAGAAAGGTGTTTATTCCAACCAAGATACACCTATCATATCCTTAGGTTTTCATACCATACTGGTCATTGTAGTTTATTGGCATTGTATGTAGGTAGAATAATCTCCCCTGTAAGCTTGCATGGTACCTTCTGATACCAAGAAAGTTAATCATCAGGGAGGTAAATTTCAAGTCAATCAAGCTTTGATCCTCTGGGTTATCTGTTCAAAATGCAGTGTCATCAACAATAGAGACTCACAAAGACTTTTGGAATACATCTAAAGTTAAAGAGTAATAGTTTATAATATTTTATTTCCATGACCACCAACTTGAATGAGGGATTCCCATAACTGGTACTGAGGATTTTCTTAGATATCTGTGGCTCTTTGGGGAGTATTGTCAATTCAGATAGAAACATTTAATTTAAACTATGTGTGTATATGTATGCACATATACCAAAGTTTATGTAATTTAAGTAATTTTAGGTAAATAGATACTAATGTGATTCCTTATGCCTTTTTTAAAAAAAGACATGGTTACTGTTATTTTATCTTTCGCCTCTCTGCTTCTGTGTTAATGTCCTTTCTCTTTCCTACTATCCTCCCCTCATTTTCTTATTTCTTCCATTAAATTTTGCTTGTATTTCTCTTCCCTAATCTATTGCTTCTCCCCAGCCACATGTTCCCTTGCACCTTCTTGGCCTCTATGGTTAGACTAGGTTATATACTCCATCTGAAGATTTGGAGTTAGGAACCTCTATAGTTTCCATTGGAGTTAGGAGTTCAGTGGCAGAATATATGGCATTTGTCTTTTTTGGTCTGGATCAACTCATTCAAAATAATCATTTCTAGTTCCATCCATCTACTTGCAAAGTATATGCTGCCATTTTTCTTTACATTGAAGGCATTCCATTACATATAGGTGTCACATTTTCATTATGTTCACTAGTTGAAAGACATTAGGTTGTTTCCATTTCCTAGATACTGTGACTGGAACAGCATCAAACATAGCTAAGCAAGTATCTGGAGTAGGATGTAGTGTTATTTGGACATATATTGGGCATAGCTGGGTCATGTGGTGTAGTTATCTTTAATTTTTTGAAGATTTTTCACACTAATATCCAGAACAGTTCCACCAGTTTTCACTTCCTCCAACAATGAATGTGTGTTCCTTTCCCCTATACCTACCACTAGAATTTGTTATCAGTTGTTTTATTTTAGATATTTTTACTGAGGTGAGGTTGAAACCTCAACGTTGTTTAAATTTCATTTCCCTAATTGCTAAGGCTGATGAACAATTCTGAGATAACTTTTTAGCTATTTTTATTTCTTCTATTGAGAACTCCATCTAGACACTCTTGTCTTCTGACTTCTGCATTGTGTTTACCAGAAAGCGAAGGGTTGATTTAATGGGGCTTGTGGAGAGCCTGAAGTCATTTTTTGTTGGCTGTTTGGGTTCACTAGAGGGCACTGCAGGATTCTGAGAAACTACAGTTTCTTAAGATGCTCTGAGATGTGAAGAGCTGAGAAGAGACATAAGGACACAAGGCAACCCACTCACAAAGCAACAAGTTGGGATGATGGTATGTAGTTACCCAGATCTTTAGCCCTCAGTCATTCTGTATTAAAGCAGATATCTAGAGCCTGTTCACCGGATATCATGTGTCTATAAATCTACTTAAAAGACAATTCTCTGAACAGATGTAAACAAAATAGAATCTCCTGTATTGTGAGGATGGATACAAAAGAGAAAAAAATCTCCACTACTTTTTATTTTTTTAGTTTTATACCTAAAATTTCATAACATCAAAGAACTAAAAATTATTGAAATATTCTTTATATCATATATAATATATACAATATATACATTCTAAACTAGAAAGAAAAATAATAACCACTTCTTGAACATAAAACTGGTCAATATAATGCATGAAAAACAAGAAGGGAGAAGGCCTTACTTAATCTGACCAAGCATCCATAGCCTGTTCTGAATTAGCTGTGTTTTCCTGTTGAGCACAGCAAAAGAACTAAGCAGAAATCACAAGTTAGAAAATAAATCAGGATGGAAACACAGACATAGCTTGTTTGTCTTAAAACAACAAAGCCATGTTGAGAACATTTTCTATACATATAAAAAATTTAATTGCAAGAAATTCTTTTTATTTTGTATAGCACATTGCACGCTGACTTGTCAAACTGTGTAATTTAAGATCCTATCAGGGCTTTCTAATTGGGCACAATAACCACACTTAAGGACAAGCCCTATGCTCAGCAGTAGATGACTAATACAGAACGAATCCAATGGTGGTGTTATGTCATATTGCTTAGTTTGAATGCTTCCTTCCTTCCTTCCTTCCTTCCTTCCTTCTTTCTTCCCTTCCTTCCTTCCTTCCTTCCTTCCTTCCTTCCTTCCTTCCTTCCTCTTTCTTTCTTTCTTTCTTTCTTTCTTTCTTTCTTTCTTTTTTCTTTCTCCTTCCTTCCTTCCTTCCTTCCTTCCTTCCTTCCTTCCTTCCTTCCCTTTTTTCTCTTCTTTTTCTTGTCATACTGGTCTTTCATCTATATTTTATGGTTACCTGCCTTGTCTGTGAGTGTGTGTGTGTGGTTTGTTTTTTTTTTTCTTGTTATTTTTTACTTTAACTCTGTTTTAAGGAGATTCATATTTATTTGTGTGCCTGTTTGTTTGCTTTCTAAAAAAAGAAAAAGAAAGGCCATAGAATTGGATGGGTGAAGAAGAGGGAAAGATCTTGGACATGATGAAGGAGTGGAGACAATGATCAGAATATAGTGTATGAAAAAATTTCAAAACAACAAAAGGTCAAACAGCCTTGCTAGGCTTCTGCAAGGCTCTGCTTTACCCACTGGAGCCATTAGTTTTCCCACCAGCATTCTTCATTAATGTATTCCCCTTCCTCACACATTTCCCCCAAACTCCCTTATATTACCTGGGCTCTACATCAATGTCCTCCACAGCCCTAGAGCACTTGCAGTGCAGTCATGAGGTGGAGGTGGGTGGAGTTTCGTGTTCAGATGAATGAGGAAGCTCAGTGACTCAGAGAGATCCTATAGTCTGTAAGCACAAGTTGTCTGGCACAAGGCTTGACACTCTACAGAGCTGGAGAGAAGACATCCCAGCGATTGGACAGGGGCCATGGAGAGGAAGCTGGGAGCTGTGCTGGGGATTCTGTGGGTGCAGATTTGCTGTGAGTTGTGCTTAGCTAAGTTCCTATTAGGGATTCTCTGGAAATGTCGGTGGTGGAGGGGGAGAGAGCTCACACAATGCTCATGTGTATTCATCCTCATGGGTGGGCTATTTGACTGGTGTGGGTGAAAACCTCTCTTTGATTCTGGTTTGCTTTTCTGTTTCCAGCAGGGGTGAGAGGAGATACTGTGATGCAGAGTCCTTCAGCCCTGAGTCTCCAAGAGGGAACCAGTTTTGTTCTGAGATGCAATTTTTCTATCACATGACATATGTGCAGTGGTTCCGACAGAATCCCACGGGCAAGCTCATCAATCTTTTTTACCTGGTTCCAGGAACAAAGGAGATTGGGAGGTTAAAGTCAACATTCAACTCTAAGGAGCAACACAGCACCCTGCACATCAGGGATGCCCAGCTGGAGGACTCAGGCACCTACCTCTGTGCTGCTGAGGCACAGTGCTTTTAGCCAGCTTACAGCCTGGCCACAAACTGCAGCTGGGTGTGCAGCTACAACCCTTGCCACAGGCAGATTTTGCAGGTGGATTTTTATAACTGTGGCTTCATCAGATCTCCACCAATTACAGAGAATGCATTAGGAAAAAGAAAAACCTCACTGCAGAAGAACACACATGAATTCAGACTGATGAGACTCTGACTTGTAGAATGTTAAATGCCCATAAATATCAGCCCACATGACTAAAATACACACTGCATTTTATCAAATGCTTGTGCTAATGTCATAAAATATAAACCCCTCTTAAGTAGTCCTAAGAGCAACTGTTTCCATCCTTTGTTTAAAGAGCAATGACGACCCTTCCAGCTAATCTGCTCAACATGAAGCTAATAAAAGTACTAGTTCTTGAAGATATAATAAATTAAGTCATCAAAAGGCAAGAAAAGTAAATCTTATTATTAAATGAAGACATCATTTCCATTATTTTTTACCTTTTAAAATATAATACATTTAATTATGTATTATAGAACAAATATTTTGCTTCAAAAAGGATCAAAGCCAAAAGACAAATTATAAATTATGGAGACATATTTGCAACTTATATTGCAATTCTGCTTTCAACAATGGATCTACCAAATGTTGATATATTATATTATAGATATTATTATATTGTATTATATATCTACAAGTAATATATATTTTATATATGTATATTTGTATATATATATATATATATATATATATATACAAAAAACTTCTCATTAAAACACTGCTTTCAAAAAAAATGGTTACCTCCTAAATATCATACAATAGCCGGACAAATTCTTTAATTAAATAATTAAATGTAATCTCAACAACTGCTTTTCCCCAAGGGTTGGCACATTATGTTGCACAGTTGAAAAAACTTCTTTCTGTAAGGAACTGGAAACCAGCCATCATTACTTATTCAAGTATTGTCTGTCCATTGTTGTTTTCCCGTTACAACTGCAGCTGAGTGGTTACAACAGTAGTGGATTGCCTAAAACCTTTTCTTTCTAGAGCTTCAGGGACTAACTGACACCCCTTGGGATTCATACAGCTTCCATCCCTATTGTAACTATACTTCTTTAAAATATAGATTTTTCTGAGCTTCCTAGACATTAAACAATTCCTAATTGCCAGTAAGATTTATGGGAGCATGGCTAGATATGGTGTCATTAGAGTGACAGCCTTTGATTATTGATTCAGTCATCTCAGAGAATTCACAAATAACATCCACCCTAATCCTAGATTTTTGGTAGGATATGGCTATAGAATTAGATGAGATTGAAACATGACTAAAAGAGGTGGTGCCCTGAAAAACCTTCCTAACTGATCTCAATAGAGCTTTGTCATAATTCCATTCCTGATTAATCTTGACTTGAAAGTGTTTGTTTAGTAAACTAATGAGCTAGAGGTCTACAGATAGCATTTTTAGAAGTTTTCTAGATAAGACACAAAATAAACATTTTATTATTATTATTATTATTATTATTATTATTATTATTAATTTATTATTTGGGATTCTCACAGCATGTGTCCTGACCATGCTCACCTCCCAATCTTCTCATAGCTATGCCTTCCCCTCTTGACCTCCTCCCACAAAAGGGGGAAAATGTCCATTTTGTATGGCTATATATTCACTGGAGCATGGTCAAATTCCTAGTGGCCATGCCCCAAAGGGAGAATGAATCTTCCTCCTGCATCCATGCTAAAAGCCATCATCTGAAGAGAGCCATGAAGTGTTTGGAGCTAGTTTTCCCATTCCCTGCCCCCACGCCCATACTGCAGTGCTGTGGGCCAGTGAGGTGTAGTGCCAGCTCTTCATCATCCATAGCTAGTGCCTCTGTGTGACAGCCACTATTGGGCAGGGCCAGCTTCTCCTATACCCTCAGCCATTAACATAGATTCAAGCAGTACAATGTTAGGTGATAACATGGGTGAAGACATAGCACTGAACTTGGGTGTATCAGGACCAGTGACCAACTCATAGCCCTCAGCAACTATATAGATGATGAACCTCAGCATGGTCTCAGGTGGTTTACACATACTACTCACATCAACATGTCTCCACAAGGGTGTAAAGCCCGGGGACATTACCAAGGCATCAAGCAGTTGTACAGACTGCATGTGTTCACATGGATCTCAGGCTTTGTTGCAGTCTGGGGCAGCAGAATGGACCACCAACAGCAACATAGCCTCCTGCAGTATCACAGACCACAGTAGTTCTTCAAGGAGGTTCAATCAAAAAAGTGAATCCTTCCTCATCTTGGGCCTCTGTCATTGTCTATAGCCAGGAGGTATCCTGCAGCCAGGGATTAGGCTTGTGTCTCCACCTCACACCTGCAGGAGCCATCACCTCTTGGAAAATTCATCATTTCCAGCTATATATTTTGGGTCTGAAAAGGACATGGTTCAATCTGTCTACCAACAAGAAACAAGAGCTCCAATCTGTGTAGCATGGGCACTTGGAGCAAACAAGTCTCAGGCTGTACCACTGCTATTCTTTTTTTTTTTTTAATTGAAAATATATGTTTTGTGTAATATATTTTGATCCAAGTTTTGCTTCCCTGATCTCCTATCAGATCCTCCCCACCTCCCCACATGTATAACTCTATACCTTCTCTCCCTCTTTTTAGAAAATAAGCAAGCAAATAAACAAATCAGAATAGAACAAAAGAAACAAACAGAAAAAACACAACCAAATAAAAAGCATGAGAGACACATACATATGCAGAGACGTGCACATACAAAAAATTATAAAAACATAAAATTCAAAACTGTCATATACAAGAAAATGACAAATATGGTAAACAATGGCCAGATAGAGAATCATGAGAGAAGAAAAATCTCTAAAAATACTTTTGAGTTTATTTGAGTTTGCCATCTACTTCTGCGCATGAGATTGCCTTCAAGTGTGGTTTGTATACACAGTCAAACTCTGCTGGAGAAAACTAAATTTTCTGTGAAACTTGCCAATTGGAAACGTCTTGTTCAGATATGAGGATCATTCCCATTTCTCTCTATCAGAAATGAAACTCTATCTGTATTAGATCTGTTATATCTCTGCAGGCCTTGTGCATGTTGCCACTACTTCTATGAGTTCTCATGTAAATCAGTCTTATTGGTTCTAAAAGGCATTATTTCCTTACTGCTTTCCATGTCCACTGGCTCTTACAATCTTTCTGCTTTCTCTTCTGTAAAATTACTTGGGTTTTGAGAGAAGAAGCTCAATGGAAACATTCCCTTTAGCACCGGCTGTTCCAAAGTCTCTCATTTTCTGTACATTTTCCAGTTGTTGAGTTGTAGGTCTGTCCATTTGTTTCCATCTACTACAAGGGGATGCTTCCCTAACAATGTCTGAACAAGACATTGATCTATGGGTATAGCAGAAAGTCATTAGAAGTCATTATATTGATACATATCTTTAGGAGAACAATAATACTTGGGTTTCCCCTAGGTCTATGACTTGTCTAGTCTCAGGTCTTTGGCCACCAGAGAAGTATGAAGCATAGGTTCCTTCTCATAGAGTAGACCTTAATTCCATTCATAGATACTCCAATATCATTTGTGGCATTATTACACTAGTGTATCATTTAGGCAGGTCACCATTGAAGATCAAAGTATTAGAGATGTGTTTATGTTTATCTCTCTCCTCTTGTAGGCTTCAGAGTACCTTCATGTACCATGAACACTAGCCGATACGGGTGAAAACTCTAGTTAGGCAACAGCTTGGCTTCTCCGCTTTTAATGAGACATATAAGTATTGTCTTCAACAACAGTGCGTTACCATCAGTTTGTGGAGAGCAACAAATAGCCTTAAAAACTAGGAAATTGCCTGAGTTGTTTGAATATTTCCATGGAGCACTTTGGCCAACAACTCAGATGATACCCATTCTTGCAACTGGTGGTTTCCTTTGTTGGTAAGAAATGTTTAGTTGGTGCTTTGTCTCCCTGTTATTTGTTAACTTCATTTACACAACACACACACGTGCACAAACAGATGCATGTATGTATATATTAAGAAACTTCTATATTCTGAACTTTTGTAGTGTAAAAATTGTGGGAAGCCTATTGAAGACTTAAAAGCTAATATCCACATTTAAGAGAATACATACTATATTTGTTTGGGGGGTCTGGGTTACATCATTCAAGATGATTTTTTTTCTAGTTCTACCCATTTACTTGTAAATTTTGTGGCTTAAAAGCTGAGTGACGTTCAATCATGTAAATGTAGCATATTTTCATTATCTATTGATCTTTTGATTGGCATCTAGGCTGTTTTCTATTTCTGGCTATTATGAATAGAACAGCAATAAACATTGCTGAGCAGGTGTCTATGTAGTAGGACAACTATATGCCCAAAAGTGGTGTAGCTGAATCTTGAAGTGCATCTAGTTCCATCTTCCTGAAGAATTGTCACACATATTTCCATAGTGGCTATTAAAGTTAGCACTCTCTCCATCAATGCGTGAGTGTTCCCCTTACACTACATTATCACCCACATAAGATATTTATTTTATTGGTTTTGGTCATTCTGACTGGTGTAAGGTTAAATCTCACAGAGGTTTTAATTTGCATTTTCCTGATGTCTAAAGATGTTGAAATTTTTCTTTAAATATTTTTCAGTCGTTTGTGTTTTATATTTTGAGAACATTCTGTTTAGATCATACACATTTCTAATTGGGTTGTTTCTTTTCTTGATGAGCAGCCTTTTTAGTTATTTATATATTTTAGATATTAGTCCTATATCAGTTGTATAATTGGTAGTGATACTTTCTTTTTTCATAAACTTCCATATTGTTCAAATCATGGTGCCTGTGGCCTATAACACAAGCTTTTCAGTTTCATGAAGACCCACTTATCAATTATTGTTTTTAGCAGCTGCGCTATTGGTGTTCTGATCAGAAAGTTTTTCCTCTGCCAATGAGTTCAAGACTTTTTCACATTTCTCTTCTATTAGATTCAGAGCATCTGTACATATGTTCATATGTACATATGTTGATCTATTTGGACTTGAGTTTTATAGACTTATGTCTGGTCTTCAATTCTATTCTATTGATCAACATGTCTGTTTTAATGCCAATACCATGCTCTCTTTCTGACTATAATTTTCTGTACAACTTGAAATCCAGGGTTGTGAGATCACAAGCAGTTCTTTTATTTTTATTGATTATTTTAGCCATCTGTGTTTTTTATGTTCCATATGAAGCTGAAAAATTTTTTTCTATTTGTATGAAGAATGGTGTTGGAATTTTGATAGAGATTGCATTAAATCTGTCAATTGCTTTTTGTTAGTCATGTTTGTAAAAGTCTCTTTTAATCTCAGATGTTATTGTAGTCTCTGAACCTTACCACCTCTGTCTTCTAGCCTAGGCCTAGTTGTGGAAACTTCTAGCTTCTATAAAACCTTATCTTAGCCTGTAATTTTTCAGCCTTTGAGATTTACTGCTGGACAAGCTTATCCTTTCTAGCTCCTTCTGAACTCTAGCTTGCTGACTCAACTCAGCTGTTCTGGCTCAAACTGACTGGTTTAATCTGGCTTCTCTCCCTGAATTGCTCTGCTTGGCCTCAAACTGACTTTAGCAATCAGTTCTAATCTTCTGGCTCCTTCTCATTCTCTGTCTCAATCTGTCTTCACCTGTCTGGTTTGTTCTCTCAACCTGTCTCTCTAAAACTCTCCTTGTAAAACTGCCTTTTCTCTTTCTCTCTGTCTCTCTCTGTCTGTCTCTGTGTCTCTGTCTCTGTCTCTGTCTCTCTCTCTCTTTCTCTCCCTCTCTCTTTCTCTCCCTCTCTCTTTCTCTCCCTCTCTCTTTCTGCAATGCCCATTAAGCCCTTTCCCACAAGTTAGGCATATCCTATTCTGTCAAATCTTTCTCTGATTTGTCACTTTGTCTGCCACTCAATTAGACATCATTTTTAAAAATTGATGTTTATAAACTAAGTTTACCTTCATTGTTTGGGATTAAAGATGTGTATGAAGGTCATGTCTGTATGCAGGCAAAGGGACTAAGGGTATCTGCCAAAGGTAGAGCCACACCACAACTAGAAACAGTGTTTTTCAGCAATTAACAGCATCATGGGGGTTCAGCTTCCCAACACTGGATGCTGTGGGAGTGAGTGAAATGGATGGTGCCATCCATAAGGTCAAATGACTTCTGGGAACTTTCTTAAGAGTAGTTATGTGTATTTGTGATTCCAGGATGATGTCTCTGGAAGGTGAGACACAAGTATAAAACTATCACATCTGTATTGTCAATAAGAATTCTCTGAAATAGAGGAACAATAGAGGAACATCCTCTTGCAACTGCAAGCCCTAAGAGACTTGAAAAAAAGCCATTTCTTGGGTGCCATAACTCTCAAGAACAAATATAGACCTAAATATAGACCTGAATATTTGTCTCCAAGAAAAGAAAGAGTTGCTTGATAAGTTATCAATGCCTTCTGTGACATGGGAGTGGATTAGTAAATACATTATTAGATAGAAGTATTGTTACACGCACACAAACACACACACCATATACAAGATTATATTGCACATATATTTATACATTAAAACATCACATATATACACTTGAATGTAAAATATAGTGTATTTGATGCATTAGATTTAAAGATAAGAAACAACCTCACTATTGTGTACAACCATTATTGATCTTTCAACATTCGAACACACTTGATATGTCATATTGCTGTCTCATGTGTTTGTCTCATTGTTTGTCTCATAGGGTCAGAGAGCACTTGACTAGAGTTCTGACTGCAACCACAAGGTGACAGTAAGTCTCAACTGCTAGGGAGTATGCAGAGCTCACTCTGTGTATGCTGATGGTGAAGGCTTGGGGCAGAAGCAAAGCCTTTTTCTCAGTGGCTGTGTGGATGACTCCAGAGCTAGAATTGTTACCAAAAAAGAATAACATCCTGATAACTGTAGGTGACCTGCCAGTCATCACAATCTGGGAAGAACAATAAAGACATATGTTTCTAGTTTATTCCTTTTTTTTTTTTTTCGGCTGTATCTCGTTAGCGAGTTAATTCTAGGGCCACAGAATCATCAATGGGTGTTTCTGAGACATCTATAGGACCACTATTTTACTCAGGTTTTCTTTAGTTACTATAGACAAAGAGAATCCTGGAAAGTGATGATCTCACAGTCGTTCTCTTCTCTTTCCATTTTTCTGCAAAGGGATGAGCCAAGGCGAGCAGGTGGAACAGCTTTCTTCCTTTCTGAGAGTCCAGGAGGGAATCCAGTGCCATCATCAACTGCAGTTATGTAGACAGTGCCTCTTTCTACTTCCCTTGGTATAAGCAAGAACCTGGGAATCATCCTAATTTCATCATTGACGTTCATTCAAATACAGAAATAAAATAGACCCAAATACTTAGGGAGCTTTAATGGAAAAGAAAACCAAATGTTTCTCCCTGCACATCACAGACAGTCAGCCTGTTGATTAAGCAATGTATCTCTGTGCAGCAAGTGCACCCTGCTCCACATGGGCATGTAGCCTGTCCTCAAATTTGCAATGAGGACTGGAACACTGTCTGCATCCTGCCTCACAGGTTTCCAGTGCAGCATTTGCCAGTTGCTAGTTTTCAAGAGCCAGCTATAACTTAGACATAAAATTACAAAACAAGAATGTTAGCTTCAAGTCACTTAAACAATTTAAGACAGTTTTCTGCATCCTCCCTCATTTAAAAATTGAAATATAATTTCATCCTTTCCCTTGGCGCTGCTCCTGGAGATTATCAGAGAACAGAACTCATTGTGCTTTAGGGAAGAAGAGACTGTAGCTGACTCAGTTCCAGACGGGACATCTATATCCCACACCCTCCTCCCTAGGCTCATGGGTCATTGAAGAAGAGGGTGTGGAAAACTGGAAGAGCCATAGGTGATGAGTGACTACAAAGAAACAGTGTTTTCTGGATATATCAGGGCAGCTGCTCATATGGACTCAGAGATGTAGACAGTACACAGAAGACTTGCAAAGGATCAGACCAAACTAAATTCCATCAGAAATGGTAAGTGGCCATTCCCACCTATTTCCTTTAAAAGTGCAGCTCCTGGTGCATCCTCCACTGAAGGCCTTATATCCAAGAGTATATGGACAGCACAACCTGTAACACAAAACTTAATGTGTTTTATTTTGGAAAGGGGTTGAGGACACAGAAGTGGGTTAGACGGGAAGGAGCAGATAAATAAAATCAAGCTGCATTGCATAACACTCTCTAAGAACTAATAAGAAAAGGTAGATACATTTTTATCAGAAGTATATTTGAGTGTGTATATTCTTTTATGTACACTCACCACATTAAATATGGTAGGATACAAAGAGTTCAGTAACACTAGTCATTTCAGGCATCCACTGGAGACTTGAGACCTGCCTCCTTTGGGTGAGGTTCCAAGTTTATTCACCATGTGCTCTGCAGACATCTGTGGTGCAGGTGGAAGGAAATCAGCAGAGGGCGCTGCCTCTTCAGATGTGGTTAACATTCAGGTGGTGACTTAACATGACAGACTCTGTGCAGACAGAGGTCCTTGTCTATGAGTGAGGAGTTTGGGGAGATCCTGCAGAAGACTTGCCTTGTGAGTTTGGTGCACTCAAGGACCAAGTGTCATTTCTTCTATGAACATGCTTGCTGACACCTGCTCAGTTCTTGTGCTTCTCCTAATGCTCAGTGAGTTCTATTTACTCTCAACATTAGTGACGTCATTCTCTTACGATGCTGACAATCTTCAGTGGTCCTCCTCGCAGAAATAGTAATTCCTTCTTATTTGTTTGTTTGTTTGTTATTTTCAGAGGGGAGCAATGGAGACTCTGTGACCCAGACAGAAGGCCTGGTCACTCTCACAGAGGGGTCGCCTGTGATGCTGAACTGCACCTATCAGACTATTTACTCAGATCCTTTCCTGTTCTGGTATGTGCAATATCTCAACCAAGCCCCCCGGCTACTCCTGAGGAGCTCCACAGACAACAAGAGGACTGAGCACCAAGGGTTCCACGCCACTCTCCATAAGAGCAGCAGCTCCTTCCATCTGCAGAAGTCCTCAGCACAGCCGTCAGACTCTGCCCTTTACTACTGTGCTTTGAGTGACACAGTGAGGGAGTCTGCAGGGGAAGCTGCACATGAACCAAGGTACAGGAAGGCTGAGTGAGGAGGGCTTGTGATGGAGTCTATGTGCTTTCATTAAAGTGGTTTCATTAAAGTTGCTTTCTTAAGAACATCAACAAATTGCAAGTCAAATTCCTACAAATGTAGGTATTTGTGTTTATTCTGACAGGATAGGATTGATGTCAGTGCGAGAAAGAACCCAGGCTTTGATCCCTAGAAATAATGTACTCTCTGTAAGTGCAGGACCTCTCCCAGCAAACATCTTCAGGGAAACCATAACATGAGATTTAGCTCTACCAAGATGTCTTACAAATTCAGGTGATTTAAGTTTTCCAACAATCTTCTGATATTACCCTATAAATTTATGACAAATGAAGAACGTAGACTCCAGCTTTCAAAGTCTGCTTCAGTCTCACTCCATGAGTTCTTTACATTTTTCCTTTCCTAGGTCCATGTTACAGAGAGTTCCACCTCATTTTCTGTCTCAGTTACTTGTCTATTGCTGTGAAGAGATACTATGATCAAGACAATTTACAAAAAGAACATTGAATTGAGAGATTGGTTAGAGGGTGACTGTTACGGTGGGCAGTAACAGTCAGGCAGGCAGGCAGACAGGCAGGCAGGCAGGGTCCTAGAGCAGTAGCTAAGGACTTACATCTTATCACAAGCAAGGGGCATAGAAAGGGAGAGCCTGGGCTTTGTTTGGGCTTCAAGGTTCCTAAGTTCACCACCAATGACATGCCTCTCCTGACAAG